>NC_056750.1:483442981-483450481 GCF_019279795.1 Protopterus annectens | reverse complement strand
CCCAATATCTTTATTTATGAGGTCCATGATGATCCTTTCCATAGCTTTGCAGACCAAGCTAGTCAGGCTTATGGGGCGATAGTTTCCAGGATCCGTTGAGGCTCCACCTTTGTGGAGGACCACTGTTGCTGTACGCCACTCTTTTGGTACATATCCTGTAGTAAGGCTGAGATTGAACAGTAGTTTTATGTTTGGGTTTAGGTCTTCTTGGAGTTCATGTAGGACGCAGCCCGGGACACTGTCTGGTCCCATTGATGTTGTATTTTTTTGCTTTGGAGAGGGCGGCTCTTACCTGAGCATCTGAGATGTCAGGGGGGCAGCACTCTGCTGGGATAGATATTCATCCTTTTGGTGGGGAAGGGGGGGGGGGTTTGCGCTGAACCTGTCAGCTAGGATGTTGGCAATGTCTGTGGGTTCGGTGTATTTTTTGTCATTTTGGACTAATTCTGAGCATATCTGGGAATTCCCACCCAGGTTCCTAACATAACTAAAGAAAGCCTTGTGATTATCCTTAGTGTCCTGTGCAATTTTTCTCTCGAAGCTGGCCTTAGACGATTTTATGAGTGCCCGTAGTTTTTTGCTAATACTGATCAGAGATGCCTTTCTCTTTTTGGGATTTTGCTCTATCATGTAGTAGCTTCCTCCTTCTATTGTATAGTTTGTTTATGGCTGGGGTCCACCAGACAGGACGTCTGCCTTTGGAGGATTGGGTCTTGGTATTATTTGGGATTTCATGATCCATGCATTCCTGAAGGTGGTCATAGAATGCTTTTATAAAGGATTCTGCAGTCTGGGCCGTATTTTCCACAGGCCCAGGGGCTTTGAAGGATTCCACCTCGGTTTTGAGGAGTGTGAAATTTGCTTTAGAGAAGTTTTTTACTGTGGTTTTTCTGGGCAGGGGGTGGGGTCGGGATGTGAATATCCAGTGAGATTAGTTTATGGTCTGATCTTACCAGTGAGGGATACACTTCTGGTCTGGAGCATAGAGTCCCCATGTTGGTGATGATCATGTCCAGTATGTTTTCCCCTCTTGTGGGAGTGGTAACAAGTTGTTCCATAGCATTTGAGTTTATAAATTCTAGGAACCTTTGGGCTAGGGTGTCGGAGCTAGAATAATGCTCCCAGTCTATGTCTGGGTAGTTGAAGTCGCCCAATATAATGGTGTTTGGAGAGACCTTCATATTTTCCAGTGTTCTCAGGAAGGTCGAGTGGGGTTCCTGGGTTTGCGTGGGTGGTCTGTAGCAGGCTATAAACTGGAAGGCAGTTTTACCCACTGTTATTTGCACATGGATAGTCTCTGATGCTTCGTGCTGTGCCACCAACCTGGAGGTGTGGGTATCTTTGATGAATATTGATACTCCCCCTCCTTTTGTGGTTCGGTCCAAGTTTTGGGGCCGAAAAGCATGGTATGAGGTATAACCTGGAAGTGCTGGGGTGCTCTCTGGAGCCTTGAACCAAGTTTCTGTTACTGCACAGATATCGATGTTCTCCATGCTAAGGAGAGTTTTGAGTGCGTGCATCTTGAGGTTTAGACTTCTGGCATTGAGTAGCATTACTCTTAGTTTCTTATCCCCTGTGATACCTATGGAGGTGGGTTTGTCTTTTGAGCCTTGCCTAAAAAAGGCACTATGGGGGTAGCAAGAGCCTTTGCCAATATCCAAAAGCCCAGGGGTGACAGGTGCAGGCCGTCCCTAGCGAAGCATCATGGCTTGTCGAGCATGTCATCCCAGGCTGACAGGCATTGGATCCCCTTTGAATGACACCAATACTTAAGCCAATTGTTGACATTGATCATCTTGTCTTCATATTGTGGCATCATTCTTGGTGAGGGTAAGATGCTACTCAAGGTCAGGGTCATACTGGACTGGGCTACATGCTCAGAGAGCTCATCTATGTCTCTTTTCATGTAGTCCAGGGAGGTACGTCTCAGGTCATTCACACCAGCATGGATAATGACTGAGTCATATTTGTACTTTCCTTGGAGTGACCTGAGTGCATGTGTTATGTGGCAGATCCTAGCCCCCGACAGGCAGCTCACCATGACCTTCTCCTTGTTCAGCCTGGTGAATGGGACGTCAGTGTACCTGATGACAGAGTCACCTATTACAAGTGTATCAGGTGTGTTGTTTAGCCTTAAGGGCTTTGACTGTTCGGCACACTGGCTTTGTGAGCTATGTGTTGCATGTGATGTTCTTCATGTCACATTGCTGCAGTCCTTACACTTGGGTAGTCCTCTGTCCACGGTCGGCCCGAATATCAAAGTATAAGGCTGACGTCGGTCAGGGCGCATTTTACTGACGTCAGGACGTCAGGGTACAAATGCGCATGACCGGCATCATATCCTCAGTCTTTTTTGCCGCATGGTCCGATGCAGAAGCAGCATTGCAAGTGCCGGTTGGCTCTGAGATTTTTCGATTTAAAAGTTTCAGACCGAGTTCAAAGTTGGCTGGTACCCGGGGAATATTTTAGTTTTTCTTGCCTCAGTCATTTACCGGATGTCAGAAAAGTTAATAATTGCGCTTTCTTGTGGGAAACAGATACCGCATAGAGATTATCATACTTTGTGTATTCCTTGCTTAGGGCCTGAGCACGACGTTGTTGGCTGTCGCTCTTGTGCTAGATTTAGTAAACGCACTATAAAGAGAAGGTTGGATTGTGCAAGGTTAGTCTTTGGGAAGCGGTGTAATTATAAAATGCCGTCGGATGTTCACCGCTTCCTCGAAGAAGCGCAAGGACAAGGCAGTTAAGCCTAGGCTAGAAGAACCGTCTGTACCGGACGCCGGTTCTTTAGAGGTGTCGGTGGAGCTGGTGGCTCCACCGGAGATTTCTTTGTGTTCTCAGAGTGAGACCTTATTATTGCAAGATGTAGCCTCTCAGGAGGCAAGTCAGGCTGAGGGGGCTTCTCAGGTTACTATACTCCCCTCCCTTCCTAAGGTGGCTAGGCCCTCTCCTTCTGTTTCTCAGGCTTCTCCCAAGGGTAGGCCAGGTTTAGCTTCAGTTGGTGTTACCCCTAGCTCTTCGGGTGCTATGCCCAAGAAGCATATGCTTAAAATGGCAGAAGATTTGATTACTTTGATTAGGGGTTCTATGCCCCCTCCTGCTAAGAGACCTAGGGTGGAGCCTGAGCTGGGGGGTTTTGAGCAAGCTTCAGATGTTTCAGAGTCTTCGGCTGAAGACTTGCAGGAGTACTCTCCTTATTCTCATTCTGATGTGGATGATTCTACTCCTTCTGCTACTCCTCCTGAGGATTTTTCTTTTTCAGAAACTCTTCATTCCATGAGGGAGCATTTTAAGTGGGAGGGTCAGGACTTCTCTGATTCCAGGAAACGGCTTAGGGAATTTCTGTTTTTACCCCAGCATAGGCCTTTGGCTATACCTCCTGTTTTGGATGTAGTGGAAGATGTTTTTACAGAGGCTTCTCTTAATCCTGATTCTTTGCCTCCTGCTCCTGTTAAGCCGGATAGGTATTACAGGGTGCCTGAAGTTCATAAGTATCTTTTTAAGAGTCCTAGGGCAGACCCAGAAGCTGTTAGCCAGGGGCCTAAGGGTGCTAAGGCTTCTGTTGTTAAGAATCCGGTTCCTACAGACAAGGAGGCTAGGGCCTTGGACAGATGGGGAAAGAAAGTTTATACTTCTTCCACTCTTGCTATGAGGGCTCTGAATTGCCAGTTTCACATGTTGAAATACCAAACTATCTCCTTTCACAATTGAAGTCTAAGGTTGATGCTCTGGCAGTAGGTATTGATTGTAAAGAGTTGCAAGATTTAGTACATGTTTCTGAACAGGTGGGTAAGCATTCTTTGCAATGTGGTTTTGATGCTGTACAGGCCTCGTCTAGGGTGTCTGCCACTGGGACTGTTCTTCGCAGACACGCCTGGCTGAGGGATCAGAATTTGTCTGAACATATTAAAACAAGGATTTTAGATGCTCCTTTACAATCTGACGTGTTGTTTGGTCCTCCTGTTGAGACAGTCTTAAAGAAAATGGAAGACAAGGCTAAGTCTATGCAGACTGTTAAAGATTTTTTGCAGGTCCAGCCTCCAAAGTTTAGTAGAAATTGGCCTACTAAGGGGTGGACGTATCCTTCTTATGATTCCCAGTCTAGGGGTAGATCTAGACGTGGTAAGGGCAGAGCTCAGGGCTCTTTCAGGCCTAGAACAGGGAGTTCTCCTGCACAGGCTTCGGGTGAGGGCAGGGTCCAGTCCTTCGTAAGCAGACCCAATGACCTACCTTTTCAGCTGCCAGAGCCTGCCTCGTCTGGCAGCACCTTTGGGAGGAAGGTTGGCACTTTTCAAGAAAATTGGTGTTTAATTACCCAGGACAGATGGGTATTGGATATCATACACCACGGCTACAGGTTTTATTTCCATACCTTGCCTCCTTTCAAAGGCATGCCAGACGTTCCTCCTCAACAAAGAATAGAGGCTCACAAACAGGTTTCTCTGTTGCTCCAACTAGGGGCCATACAGCCGTCCCTCTGCCAGAAGTGGGCCTAGGATTTTATTCTCGCCTGTTCCTGGTACCAAAGAAGGGGAACACGTGGAGACCAATTTGATTTATCTATCCTCAACACTTATCTGGACATTCCCAAGTTCAAAATGTTGACGCTGCAGCAGCTTTTACCTCTGCTGGGCAAAGATCATTGGATGGTAACTTTGGATCTCAAGGAGGCTTACCTTCATGTTCCTATCAGACTCAGTTGCAGAAAGTATCTGCGCTGAGCTGGGACTTCTCACTATCAGTTCTCTGCATTGCCCTTTGGCTTATCTACTGCGCCCAGAGTGTTCACGAAAGTTCTGGCTCCAGTGATAGCTTTCTTCAGACTAAAAGGAATACAGATCTATCCTTATTTGGACGACTGCCTAATTCTGGCTCAAGGAAGGGAAGAGCTTCTTCATCGTTTGGAATATGTGATAGCAGTGCTAAGATGCCTAGGGTATTCTGTGAACGAAATAAAGTCCAGTCTAGTACCCTCTCAAGACATGTGCTTTCTGGGTGTGAGACTGAATACAGCAGCCCAGATGGCCTTTTTAACCCCGGACAAACAAATGAGTCTATCCCTTTCCTTCCATCAACTATCTCATCAGTCCGGGCTGACTGCAGGGACAGTCCTTCAAGCCTTAGGGTTCATGGCATCTTGTATTCTGGTGCTTCCCAATGCCAAACTGCATATGAGGAAGCTACAATGGTATCTCAAAAATGTGTGGACACAGCACTGCCAGGATCTGGACACTGTCATTCAAATAATACCTTGCATTCAGAAGGAATTTTTGTGGTGGGCTCAGGAATGTCACCTAAACAAGGGAGACTCTGTGACCCGGCCAGAGGCAAGTCAGATTTTAACGACAGATGCCTCAGACAAAGCTTGGGGCGCTCATCTAAATGGAAAGTGGATACAAAACAAGTGGCCTGTCAGACTACAACATCTACATATCAACATGAAGGAGATGTTAGCGTCCAGTTTGCATTAATAGCTTTCAAGGAATTCCTTCTTCCAGGACAGGTGTTGATTCTAACAGACAACACAACTGTCATGTGGTACATCAACAAGCAAGGGGGAACGCATTCTTATCCTCTATGCAGGCAAGCAATGATTTTGTGGGAGACTGCTCTCAGTTTTCAGCTCAATCTTCAGGCAAGGTTTCTGCCAGGAGCACAGAACTCCTTAGCAGATGTGTTGAGCAGACGAATTATGGATCCCCACGAGTGGAAATTGGATCCTCATGTATTTCAGAAATTGACAGTGTCATGGGGAACTCCAGACATAGATCTGTTCGCTTCTCCACTAAACCATCAGCTGCCAAAGTTTTGCACAAAAAGGTTTCATCCCACAGCTTGGAGAGAGTGGATGCTCTTTCTTTCAATTGGAGCAATCTTCATGTGTATGCCTTTTCACCTCTGCCTCTCCTTCCAAAGGTACTTCTGAAGGTCAGACAGGACAAGCCAAGGATGATTTTAATAGCTCCAGATTGGCCTCGACAGCACTGGTACCCATTACTAAGAAGTCTAGTACGGAAGCCTCCATGGCCTTTGCCTTCGATTCCACACCTGTTGTCACAGGAGGACAGCCATTTGCTCAATGTCAAGCTTCACTCTCTGCACCTAACAGCCTGGCATATTCTGTTTTGAACCATAATGGGCCTCCACTTCCTCAGCAAGTTTTGAATGTTATTTTGGAAGCTAGAAGGCCTAGTACAAGGAAAGTGTACGCTGATAAATGGAAGAGATTTTATTTTTGGAGTGCAGCAAAGATTTTGATGTTTCTGAGCCTAATTTGTGTGTGGCTCTTCAATATCTTACCGAGTTACTAGACAAAGGTTTGTCTTTCTCTTCTATTAAAGTTCATGCTGCAGCAATTTCAGCTCACTATGATTGCGACCGCCATTGTTTTCTCATCCTTTGTTCAAGCAATTTCTTAGAGGGCAAAGAATATAAGACCCCACCTAAGAGCTCCTACTCCTGCTTGGGATCTCAATTTTGTGTTGGAGAAACTCACTCTACAACCTTTTGAGCCTGCAGCTACTGCTGAGTTGAAATATTTATCATGGAAGACTGCTTTTTGTTGGCCATTACCTCTGCAAGAAGGGTTTCTGAATTACAGGCCCTTATGGCAGTTGAGCCTTTCTTGATTTTCCATAAGGATAGGGTATCATTACGCACTAATCCTTCCTTTATGCCTAAGGTGGTTTCTAGTGTGGCTTTAAACCAGACTATTCATTTGCCTACTTTTTATGCAAATCCCCAAAATAAGGGGAAAAGATTTTGCACACTTTGATGTACACAGGCAGTTGCGTTATTATTTGGACAGAACTAAAGGGTTCAGGCAGTCTCAGCAGTTGTTTGTTTCTTTTGCTTTGAGTTCTCAGGGCAAGCCTGTGTCAAAACAAACTATTTCTAAGTGGATTGGGTTTTGCATTGCTTTCTGTTATTCCCATCATGGCAAGGAGGTTCCAGCTGGGATTAGGCCTCATTCCACTAGGGCTACTGCCATTTCAACAGCTTTTGAGGGAGTGGCAACCAAGGATATTTTGGAGGCAGCTACTTGGAGTTCTGTGCATACTTTCTCTAGGCATTATCACCTGCCACTTTACTCTAAGTCCAGGGCTGGTTTTGCCACTGCGGTTTTGCAGGGCATTTTGGCAGCTCCTGCTTCCTTATAGTTAGCCATCCTCCCTTACCTCTGCTTTGGGATTCTACCAGTGTAAGGACTGCAGCAATGTGAGATGAAGAACATAGTACAGTTTTGTACCTACCATAAATGTAGATGTTCGAAGATCACATTGCTGCAGTCCAATTTACCCTCCCTCCTTCCCCTCTGTAGTTGGAGGTGGTTGTGTGGGTTGGGTTGTATATATTGTATATATTGTACATATAGTTAGTGCAAGGGTGGTTGGTTATTTGTTTACTGTCTTTTGGTTTTGACCTTTATTTTTTAAGGTCTTCTGACATCTGGGGCAAGAAAAGACTGAGGATATGACGCCGGTCATGCGCATTTGTACC
>NC_056750.1:483365481-483432981 GCF_019279795.1 Protopterus annectens | reverse complement strand
AGTGCTGCAAGTTTAAGTCCTGCTTAAGTTGCAGAAGTGTAAAACCATGGCTATGGGCTAGGTGACTTGATTTTGATTAGTGGTTCAGGAACTTGGTGGTGCAACAAGGGAGGATGGGCATGCCTCCCCGGGAAGGGTGTACACGTTTAGACTTCCCTCCACAGTTCAGCCCTGCTTGAGGCTGGGGACTTGAAGCAAATGCTGTGGCTGTGGGAGCCACATGCAGAGGTTTGGATTGTATGCTTAAAAAACATTGTACAGCACCTCCTTGGGTGGCACATGTGCATGCGTGGGTGGAGAATCATCTTAAAACACAAAAACAATGGAGAATTGTCTTAAAAGACAAAAATGCTGTGGTGTGATGTAGACCACCTGTTTGTGGAAAACAAGTGCTGCTGTTTCATAGATACTGGCAAGCTTGCATTAGCTCTCATACAGAGTCAACTAGTTCATCATTTTGTGTTGACTACATCTAATGTGGATGAATGCTTTTGAGTTAATTTATTTATGTAATATTTTGTATGGTGATTGGGAAACTCCTAGTCGTTTTTGGATAAATAGTGTTTCCTCTACTTTAGCTTGATTTATCATCATAGTTTAGAAGTAAAAGAACGACATGGCTGCAGAATGAATGAGTTGCAGCTCAAGTGGTTTGCAGTTACATATGCAGATGGACAGCAAGAAACTGAATGGCAGTGCTAATGTAATTCTGCAGTAGCCATACTATGCACTAAGGCTGTTACTACAAATCAGATGACCTCCTTCAGCATTTCTCCTTCTACATACCATCAAAAATACCTCAAAGAAATGTGTGTGTGTGCGTATGTATGTGTATATGTGTGTATATATATATATATATATAATGTGTGTGTTTGTGAAAAATACACATGCATGCACACACATTTCATGTATACATAATATGGATCCCTATCAGATTATCAAACTTTCAAAAGTCAAATGGTCATGACCATATTATCAAAGTTTTGAAACTTAAAACATTTTCAGTGGAGATCACGGTACAGCGTGGAAAGGGAAATTTACAGTTTTCCCCAATTAAGTGCTATTCTGGAGTTGGTATATTTAATTAGCAAAGGGTGTGGTGGGTGCAGGGGGGCTTGCCCCCCCTGCAGAAACATTAAATTTTTTTGTTTATTTTAAATTTACTAAGTGCCTAAACTTCAATCATATGGTCTTGACCATATGCATTTTGAAGTTTTAGAACTTGGATAATCTGGCATATGTCCATATGTGTGTGTGTGTGTGTGTGTATGGATGGCTCTATTTCTAAATTTTGAAGTTTCAAAACTTAGAATTTTTTATGGTCGAGTCCATAAAACTGAAGATGTTAAGTTGTCTATCTCGCCTTCATTCTTGCTGGATGGGTTCGGAGCCGACCTCGGCTCCGACTCGGCCACTGTAAAAGCTCGAGAGTTGGTTCCACCGGCTCGAGGCTCCCCTTATATCCCACAATGCTAGGCGAGAGTTACCTCAGATCTCGTTTGCCGCTACAGCTATCGAGGTGTTGGTTTTCTACCGGTTCTTGGTAAGTGACTCTTCTTGTGTAAGTTAGCCTATTAAAACCCCTTTAATTTTAATATTTTTACTTATTTCCCTTAGTTTAGAGAAATTTTTATCCCCTTCTAAAAATTCCGTTTTTTCCCTCAAGAACTTTAAGTTCTTCCCTTGGGCCTACAGGCCTTTTCTCTTTCCCTAGTGGAGTGTGTGTGTTATTTCTTGTTTTAAAAACCTAGTTAGTGGTTTATTATAATTTAAACTTGACAGGGTGTAATTAGTGTGTTTGTCTGTGTGTGTGATTACACCTTTAGAGATGTCTAAGGAAGCAAAGGTCTCCGGATTCAAGAAGTGTGATGCGTGCTGTCAGAAAATGTCTCTGACAGACGCTCACACTTCTTGTGTCTACTGTCTGGGACCTTTGCACCTGCAGGACTCCTGTGCTGTGTGCCATGGCTTCAGCCCCAGGGTCCTGCAGGAAAGAAAAAATAAATTAATTTTAAGGGGCTTACTCAAGCCAGAGGATTCCTTTTCTGTATCTACAGGGAAGCCCTCTAAGGCATCTAGGTCTTCGGCTCCGACACTGAGCCGAGACCTAAGGTTTCAAACCTCTGCCTACATCGGCTCCGGCTGGAGCCGATGAGTCTCAGTCCACAGTTTCTGTGGTTCCCTCGGCTCCGGCTGGAGCCGAGGTATTAGAAATTCCCGTGTCGGCTCCGACCAGACCTTCGGAGCCTACAACTAGGAAGAGGTCCAGGTCACCATCCCTTGGCTCCGTTCATTCGGCTCCAGGATCTCCCCTGCTGTCTGAACGGAGCCAAATATCTCACTCCTCTAGGTCATCGAGGCTGTCGGATCATGACCTTCAGATGGTAGTGAGTCGACTTCTTAAGTCCGAGGCACTGGCCCAGATGCTTCAGAGCCCGACTCATCAGTCGATGCCTGCCCCGGTCCATCAATATATTCCTCCTTCGTCTCTCTTGAGCTCGGAGCCGGGTCGCGTCGGAACCGAGACTGTGATAGCGCCGGAGCCGATACAATTGTCTTCGGCTCCGTCGGCTCCGATTTCTTCATTGGAAGAATCTCGGCGCCGGACTTCCTCGTCGGCTCGAGGGGTGAGTGGCATCGGACCCTTGTCCGACCCCTCCCTCTCGGTGCTTGTGCTGGTAAGTTTGGCTCCGACATCGGCCTCGGAGCCATCACTGTCGGTGCCGAGGGAGGTTCTTAGCTTCGGAGCGGGACCTCTGGCTTTGCCTGACAGGGGTGCATTCGAGGTCATGCGGAGTGTGTTAGAGCCTGGCTCTACTCCACAGTCTGCTCCGCCCCCTCCCTCACGGTGCCTCAGGTCAAGTCGACTCACTCCCTCATCCCGGACCGCAGAGAGCCAGCTCCTCAGGAACCCCATGTGGGATTTCATCCTCTTCCGAGGCCTCTCCTGATTTGGCAGAAGAGCCCCTCGAAGAGGAAGTGTAAGAGGAAACACATTGACTCACCTGAGTCCATCACGCCGACACAGATTTAGATGATTCTGAGGGTTCCCCGTTCCCCTTCTGAAGATGTTTCATTTGCAGACATTCTAGAGATCCTGAAGCAGAGGGGAAATTGGCCAGCCCTCAACCCTTCGGAGGATGAATCTGTGTATCTTGAGGCGTTTGGCTCTCGCCTTCCACCTCCTGGGTGTCCCCCTTGACCCCCTCATGCAGGTGGTTGCTAAGAAGGCATGGACGGCTCCTGATTCAGTGGACCCCACTCCCAGGAGACCCTCCAAGTTCATAACGGCACCAGCAGACAAACAGTTCTTAACAAAAGGAGTTTCTGTGGATGCTATGGTGGTAGCTGCTGCCACTAAGAAGGAGCTAGCTGATCCTTCAGTACCTGTCCATCCACCTAACAAGGAATCTAGGTCCATGGACAGGTACGGAAGCGGATGTTCTCCCCAGCGACATTTACCATGCGTTCGCTGAACTACCTATGCCATTTTACTCGCCTTCAAAGGGACTTGATCAAGGAAGCGAGTGAAATGTTAAAGGACCCTACAGCTGCTGGTTTTCAAGATAAGATGAACACGCAGCTGGCTACCCTTAACTCCATAACCAACTCCTCCATGCGCCTTCTTTCTTACGCGGCTGATGGAGCGAGTAGAGCCGCAGGGACAGGTGTGGTCTTACGTAGACATGCCTGGATGCGGCTATGCAATTTTATGGACCCTTTCAAGACGTCTTTCACTAACTCCCCATTTGATGGATCATCTCTTTGGTCCTCAAGTGAAAGAAACCTTGACTAGGTGCGAAACTGATGGCAAGACCCTTTCTGCCGCCGGAGTCCGTTTTCTACTCCTTCTAGGCCTTACCCCAAAGGCCAGAAAGGTGGAAAGATGTGGTTCCGTAAACAATCTCAAGGGACTTCGCCTGACGACAGAGTCGTTCCGCCAGAGGCAGAGGCGGGAATAACAATGGTAGACGCCGCCCTAGGGGCAGGGGGTCCGCAGAACCAGGGCAATCGGGAAGCCTTCTCTGACAAGCCCTTTCAGCATCCCTGAGGTGTTGCTCGACTGCCCACCTTCGGAGGCAGTCGGGGAAGATTGTCACTGTACCCAGAAGCCTGGCTATCCCTGACTCAAGACAAATGGGTACAGTCCGTCATTTCAAGGCTATTCTATCCCCTTTCTTCGCATTCCAAACCAATCAAAAAATCCCTTCCAGATGTTCCACCGCTCAAAGGGATCTAGCAATTTTGGAAATTTCAAAACTGCTTGCAAAAGAGCAATTCAGCCAGTTCCAGCAGACCAGCAAGGATCCGGAATCTACTCAAGGTTCTTTTTAGTTCCAAAGAAAACAGGGGACTGGAGACCAATTTTGGATCTCAGTATCTTGAACAGATCAGTCAAGAAAACAAGATTTCGGATGGTCACGCTGCAATCCATTCTTCCCTCTTGGACAAAGGAACGTGTATGTGCACTATAGACCTTCAGAATGCGTACTATCACATAAAATGGAACAGACGCTCCAGAAGAATCCACCGCTTCAGGCTGGGAACCAGTCATTTTCAGTTCAGGGCCCTGCCCTTTGGTCTCACCACTGCCCCGGTGTTTACCAAATGCATGGCAGTGGTAGCTTCTCACCTGAGACGACAAGGATTCCAGGTGTTTCCATATTTGGACGACTGGCTCCTCACAGCTCCCACCAAGCATCTCCTTCTGATGGCCAGGGATTACACTTTTCGCATTTGTCAAAAGCTAGGCATTTCAATAAATTGCAAAAGTCTGTTTTGTCGCCTTGTCGCTATTACTTTCATAGGCGCAAATCTAGACACAGTAGACATGTCTGAGACTAACACATCAGAGAATAACAGACATTCACAAACTGGTCTCACTCCTTTTCAACAACAACAGAATCAAAGCCAGGTTAGTTCTGAAAGTGTTGGGAATTATGGCGGCTGCCATACCTCTGCTTCCATTAGCCAGATTCCACATGGGCATCCTTCAATGGATGCTCTTTACTCAATGGTCATACCAGGAACTTCCAATGTCTCACACCATTATGATCACGCAAGCGTGCAGAAATCATCTCATGTGGTGGATGTCTTCCCCTCAGCTCTTGTTGGGAAGACCCTTTGTTCCACCCCCTCCGGTTGCTACTCTGACAACGGATGCCTCCCTGATCGGGTGGGGGGGGCATTATCAGGGCAGGACGGTCCAGGGCACATGGCAACCAAACGAATGCCACTTGCACATAAATGTTCTAGAGATGAGAGCAGTGCTTTTAGCGTTGCAAGCCCTTCAAGGCTCTCTTCCCTTGGGAACGATTGCAATCCAGACAGACAATATGTCTGTAGTGTGGTACATCAACAAACAAGGCGGAACCAGGTCATACCCCTGTGTCGAGAAGCACTCAGACTGTGGCAATGGGCGATTTCTTCTCAGCGATTTCTGATAGCAACGCACATCCCCGGAAGTCCAATCAAATTGCGGACAAGTTGAGCAGAGCTATTCTCATGCCTCACGAGTGGTCTCTGAAAGACTCTGTTGTGAGAGAAATTTTCTCAAGTGGGGTCAGCCTTGCTGCGATCTTTTGCTACTCCCCAAAACAGCAAGTGCAGAGAATTTTTCACTCTATTCCCTTTACCAGGCCAACCCAGCAGAGACGCTCTAGTCCAAGTTTGGCCCCGGGACTTCTGTATGCATTTCCTCCTTTCCCACTAATCTCTCAAGGGATACAGGAAGCTAACGCTCAGAAGCCCTCATTGATCCTCATTACGCCTTACTGACCTCGACAAGTGTGGTTCTCCTATCTACATCAATTTCTATTGAGCGACCGTGGCATCTGGACCTAGTTCCAGATCTGTTGATCCATCAGTCGGGTCAGTTACATCGCCCTCCCTCTCTGAACCTCACTGCTTGGTTCCTCCAGTTCCAACCTTAGCCAGGCTTCCTCAATTATCTCACTCTGTTAGAGATATTTTGATAGCTTCCCATAAATCTTCCACTCGGAAGATTTATTTGAGCAAGTGGAAACGCTTCACATATTGGGCTCAAGAAAAGGACATAGATCCTTTCACTGCTTCCATCCAATTAGTCCTTGATTTTCTAGCTGAACTCTTCCATGCAGGTTCATCTCCCTCTACTCTTAAAGTTCAATTGGCAGCTATTTCTAACTTTCATGTGGGTATTTCTGATTCTGCCTTAATGTCCCACAAGCTTTGCAAAGCCTTTTTGAAAGGAGTTTTTCTTCTCAGACCTCCTATAAGAAATCCTCCTTCTCCTTGGGACCTAAATTTAGTTCTTGCTTCTTTGATTCTTCCCCTTTCGAACCTGCAGTCTCCTGTTCTTTAAAATTGCTATCATGGAAGACACTTTTTCTGGTAGCTATTACTTCAGCTAGAAGAGTTTCAGAGCTTCAAGCACTCAGCTGTCGACCTCCTTATCTATTGTTTCATAAGGACAGAGTATCCTTACGAACTAACCCGTCCTTTTTGCCTAAGGTGGTCTCGACGTCAAATCTAAATCAAAGCATTGACCTCCCTGTCTTTTTTCCAGAATATTCCAATAGGTCTGAACAAAATTTACACTGCCTGGATGTTCATCGTCAATTGAGGTACTACTTGGATAGAACGAAACAATTCAGAAAATCTGATCAGCTGTTTGTCTCCTATGGAAAGCAGAAAGGGACTTTCAGTTTCAAAGGTATCATTATCCAGATGGCTAACATCTTTGATTTCCCTTGTATATGAAATTAGACACCAAAAACTGCCTAATAAACCTAAGGCCCATTCCACCAGAGCTTTGGCTACTTCCTTAGCCTTCCAAGACAGACTGCCTATTGATACCATTTGTGCAGCGGCTACTTGGGCTACTCCTCACACTTTCATTTCTCATTATAAGTTGGACTTAGCTTCTAGGCATAGAGCTAACTTTGGTTCCACTGTTCTCAGGAGTCTGTTCCGTTAGGCCACCCGGGACAAGGTGCTAGGGACGCGTACCCATCCAGCAAGAATGAAGGCGAGATAGACAACTTAACATATAGAAGTTATGTTCTTACCATAACGTTCCATGTTAGTTGTCTTCTTCTCGCTTCTTCTTAAGGCCCCACCCTCCTTCCCCTGGCCTGGACAGACCTAGAGGAGTTGTGATTGTGACCTCTCTTTCTACCACCTCTTTCTTAGGCATATGCTGTTATGCATATTTCCTGGTTCAGGATGTAGGTCACCCTTCTTTCTTCCTGTTGTTAGAGGTGGACTCTGTTTAGAGTTATTCTGTTACTATTATAAGCTGGGGTTAGCTTACAAACGAGATCTGAGGTAACTCTCGCCTAGCATTGTGGGATATAAGGGGAGCCTCGAGCCGGTGGAACCAACTCTCGAGCTTTTACAGTGGCCGAGTCGGAGCCGAGGTCGGCTCTGAACCCATCCAGCAAGAAGAAGGCGAGAAGAAGACAACTAACATGGAACGTTATGGTAAGAACATAACTTCTATTTTTGAAACTTTGAAATGTAAACAAAAATAATAAAAATAAATTTTTTTTTTCTTTTTTGCCAAGGGGGCAAGCTCCCCTGCTAATTAAATATCATATCTGAGATTGCACTACAGCGTGGAAAACTGTACTTTTACCGTTCTGCACTGTATGGTGATTCCATTTAAACAGTTCAAAGTTTAAAAACGTTGATCTTATCGTCTGTGTGTGTGCGCGAATGTGTGCACGCACGTATATGTACGTGTGTGCGTATAGGTATATAATTGCCTCTGAACTTGCTTTACATTCCACCTGTTTATAATACTTTCACTCTACCTTGCTCCTTCTCTCATCATTTCTTAGAATTTCTAAGCAGTAAATCATGTTATATGTCTGACAAACCCACCAGTACACCTTTTCAAATGCTCAATGTTCATTGTCTTTTAATGCATAAGTATCTTTTATACTGTAATAGTTGCTTCTACTTTCAGATGACTGTAACCTAGCAAATACATGTGTAACTGAATATATATTATTAAATGTCTTTTCATATGACTTAATGAATGTCTATTTAAAAGTTCTTCAATATGTTTCAGCTTTTCTCTCTGGGCCTCTGCTGAAAGGTGTGTTTACTAAATCCATTTTGACAGACCTGGTAAAACTAAAGTACAGTAACCTCTTCTCAAGTTGAAGATAAGCGTCGCACATAGTATCAGTTTTTCAGCAATTTATTTTCATTGAATACTTCTAGACCTTGTGCTTTTTCCATTTTCAAGTACAGTAATGCTTTGCTGATTTATTTCATTGTATTCCACTCCATGTTGTTTTTTTTTTTTTTTTTTTTTTTTTTTTCATCTATCTGTCCATCCTTTGTTAACCAGGTTAGTCCACCTAGGCTATAAGCCTCTCTTAAGGGAATAACTGAGGTGATATTTTTATACTGCTGTTGGATAGTTGGCCAGGGCTTCTGGGAACTTCTCCTACTCGCAGCATAAGGGGAAGACATTGTGTGTTACGGTTCTTTTCTCTTGTTTCCATTCCAGGAGTGAAGGCGATTCGGAGAGACTGGAAGAGCTATGGCGAGTGAAAATAAGCATGAGGAGGTGTTGTGCAGTTCGTAATTGGTAGAATTGCTAACAGTAATGGAAGAAAGTGAGCAAAGAGCAGAGGAATCACTTGTACTGGAGGGAAGGTGATATTGTAGCAGAGCATCTTAAAAGAGGAGACGCAGTTCGATTCAGAGGAGGTATTTCAACATAAGCTGTTTGAAAATGGAGAGTTAAATGAAAAAGAAATGGAGAGTTAAAAGTAATGCATTATTAAAATCTTCCTGTCCTGAGGGTTGCGGGATGATTATTTGGAAAAGATGATTAATCAAACTGAGGCAGCAAATGACACAGCAGTATCATGGAGTGAAATAATGGAGAAAATAGAAGATGATGGGAGAGAAGTGAATCAGATGGGAAGACATATGCACAAAGCGTGAAAGAGGGGGAAGGAAGAAAGGAAGAAATGAAAGAAAGAAAGAAGAGGTATACTGTTAGAATAAGCAGCAAAAAAGAGAGAGGCTTAGTATGAAGTCTGGCTGTCATTGATTGTACCTTTAGGTGTTCCTGCAAAGGAGTCAAGAGCTTTCATTCTTATTAACAAAGAGACTTTTTGTGACTTATTATTTGAAAATGGACAGTTTATGGAAAATTTTATAGAAAAATATGAGCAAAAAAAAGATTATATATCCTTGGCAAGTATGTATTATTCAGTCCTGTTTTACACACACACACACACACACACACACACACACACAGACACACACACACACACACACACACACACACACACACACAGACACACACACACAAAAAAACTGGTTCCATTTAGAACTGAGGTGGAACCTTTGGATTTAAAGAGGCATTTATTGACTGCTTGCAAAGTAGTAATTGGCACAAAGGTTTATAATGAAAGAGAACTTTGGAATGGGAATGTGGTATTATTTTAAATATGGAAAATTTTAAATATGGAAAATAATGTAAAGCGTCTGCCAAGTGTTGTAAATGTGAATGTAGCAGATGTTTTGTAAGATACAGGGGACAATCAAAACCTGATTTGTCTGTGGAAAAGATTATCTTTTAATTAGTGAATTTAATAAAAGGAAATGTTTTGTATGTGGAAAGACCGGGCATTGAGGCAAAAAAAAGTATGATCTAAAATGTAAAAAATGTGCTAACACCAGATGTGCATGGTTAGAATGTGATTATGTTGAGCATCAAGATGAAATTGAAGAAAGTTATAGAAAATTTGGAACGTATTAAAAATATAATTCATGAAGGTACAGATCAGAGTGAGACAGATAAGGCTATAGAAAATGTTATAGAAATAAGAGAGGAAGAAAATAATTTGACAAGTGAAGAAGAATACGTAAATTGGCAAGTAGTTGAAGGAAGAATTCAGTAGGGAAAAGGGTTAAAGAAAGGAAAAGATTTATAAATGTATGTCATCTAAGGAGATCAAGAAAGGCTAAGGATGAGTTTTATTATTTGTTTTCTTCCTCTTCCTTTTTTTTTTAAACTGAGTATATTAGCTGTAAATGTCAATAGTATGAAAAATATTGAGGAGAATAAATATATTACAATGGTGTGCTTTGTTAGATGCTCGTGTTATATTAAAAGATATTAGATTAACAGAGGAAGAATGAATGTAAAGAGAAAAAAATGTAGAATGGATTAATCATATAGAATATGGGAAAATGTGTTCTGGTATATGCATATTATGTCAAGGGAACATCAAAGTATTAGATGTGACAGTAGTGGAATTGGGACACATTACTGTATTAGATTTAAGATGGAATAAAGGTGTTTTAGAGTTATAGCTGTATATGCATATGTTATAATAAAAGAGAAGAAATGTTTAGAAAGCTTCCAAATTATGTATGTGTTAATTTGGCTGTAATATTGGTAGGAGATTTCAGTTGTACAATAAACAAGAAAAGGTATGACCTTAATACATGAAATGCGGCAAACTATATGTATGGGAAAGTAGACACTGGACTTGTAGAAGAAATGAGATTAATACTGAAATCCGTTATTTTTTTGGTATCTGGTTTAAGGATTGTGCAACAATGAATAAAATACACTGGATTTTCTGATCATTTAGCAATATGGATAATAGTGCAAGAAAAGGAAGAATATATAAAAAGAGGGAAAGGAATTAAAAGACAAAAATCAGAATTAGAACAAGATGACAGAAAAGTAATATTTACATTATGGGAAAATCAAAAGGGTATGGGAGTATTTTATGAAAATTGGGCAACCTGGTGGATTAGTTTTAAAGAAAAATATGCAACTTGTTTTCTAGAATGTATTCAAAATGAGAGGAAGAAAGAATATTTATAAGAAATTAAGGCAAGATGTATTTTAAGATGTATTAAAAAAAATGAAAGAGAAAAACATTGATTCATTTATGCAAACAAAAATATTAAGGAAGATGTAGTACCTTTATTTAAATAGTTTAGTAAAAGAAGAAAAAAAGAATAAAAAGGTAACTGAAGAATAAAGGATGTCAAGTGAATACACAAGAAGGTATATGTGAAATTAAGGAGTATGTTACAAAATTGTTTTCTAAAAAGAAATAAAAAATTAACTTGTTTCTTTTTAACAAGGGATGATGAATATTTTAAAAGAATATAAGTATTAATGAATTAAATGAAGTCTTGAAAGATATAAATATGAATGCAGCAACAGGTTTGGATGGTATTGAATACCATATGTATAATGAAGTGGAGTATTGCTGAAAAGCGCAAATTCAGAGAGATATTGAATGAATGGTTGGAAAATGGAATAAAGTATAAAGAAATGAGTATAGGGGTCATAAAGTTTATATGGAATAAAGGGGCTCAGGATGACATAAAAAATTGGAGACCAGTAACTTTAAATAATGCAGATTATAAGATTTTCATGAAAATTATATTGAAGACTAAAATTGAAAAGTTATATGAGCAAACTGTTTTAGGAAGGAACTGAAAAGGAACTAAAGATTTATTATAGATTATTAAAGAGGTAGTGGATGATATTGTAAATAAAAAGTTGATGCAAAGATTATGATAGGAGATTTAAGTAAAGCATATGGTAGAATCTAACATGAATCATTATGGAATATTTTGAATGCATATAATATAGGTAAGAAAGTAATGTATGTATGTCGGTTTACGATAGAAATTATGTTAAATTGATGTTAATGGATGGATAGGTGAGGAATTAAAGCTAGTACCATTTTTTTCATTGATAATGAATTACATTTGCCTTTAATGTATACTTACGCTGATATAATAATTACAAGTAAATAACAGAGAAAGCTATTAAAATTAAACTATTAATCAGAATTGGTTTATGTATAAATAAAGAAAACCGTAAAAGATTTGGTTTAGTAGGAAGAATAGGAGATATAAAGTTTAATTTGAAGGCTATATATGTTTTACATTTGGAGAAAATGTATATAAAGAAGAGCAGTGGAAAACATTTAATGAAGTTAAATACATTACCTCTTTTGGGGAATCATTGCGTTTTCATATAGAAACAAAGCTTAGTTGAAAAATACTATGACACTAGGAAGGATTTGAGTATATGACAAATGTTTATGTAGTCCCAAGATATGAAAAGAAATTGATGAATGTATTATTCTCATTTATGTAGGGTCCCAGCTTGAATCCGGTATAGATGGGAATTTTGCATACGAAAAAAGATAAAGGGGGATTTGGGCTAAGGAATCCAATTGTGTATGCAATGTCAATGAATGTATACAGAGTATTGAAATGTTATATAAAATAAAAATTAGAATATATGTTATTAAATGTATGTATCAGGCTTTCTAGAAGAAAATGTAGATGGGTAAAAGGTTTAAAGAAAACATAACTGAAGAGATAAAAGAATATCAAAATAAAATTATCTTATGGAAACTAAAAATGAATAAAATTGTTAAAGACAAGAATTGTATCAGAGTATTATGAAAGCTTTTTATGTTATTGATTTATGTTAAGAGTTAGAAACTGGAAAAAAGAATACAATAAAGAAGATATTTAAATGGTTTAAAGAGAGTCATGAATGCAGTGATTTTCTATGGGGATTGTCTATAAAAAGGTTGCCAGTTAAGGCAAATATGCGTTACAAAAGTAAACAAAATAGAGTACGTCATGAATGTGGAGAGTATGAAACAGAACATGAATTTTTATGGTGTAAAAAAACAAGAAAAAGTAAAGAAAATGGAGAGAAAAAATCTCTTATTTCATGGATCATATGGATTGAAAGAATAAATGAAATTAAGTTCAATGGAAAATGGGTTTTGGGAAAGATTTTGGGGAAAAACTAGTTTGGTTGTGGATAAAGGGTAAGGGAAGTGGTTAAAATATAATGTATAAAATGTGAAAAGTTTATAAATATTTGTAGATAATGTAAATAAGTATTGTATACATGATATTTCAGTAAAATCCTACTCTGTTATTAAATACTCTAATACTAAATTATAATAATTGCAAAAAACAGAAGTAATTTGCATAAAATTAATTGTAGAGGTGATAGGGATGCCTTTAAGTAATGAGGAAATTAAAGGTTTAGGTGATGTAGTAAAGATAGGGGTTGTATAGTTTACATGGAATGAAATTTCTTTGTTAGGTATAAAATAAAAGGTATAAAATTCAGGAGTAAACATGTAGTTAGACTTCAGTGGGAAAAAAACAATGGGAGACGTAAAGTAAACCTCTTTTCTGAAGAACATATACATTATTCAGAAAAAGGCCTGTTTGATAAGTTCAGCACTGGTGGGAAAATAGCATACTTAGCAAATGTATTTGTATTGCCAACAGTATTTGAAAAAGGAATTATTGCAGATCATGTTTTCATTTATATGGGATCCTGGATTGAAAAGGAGGAGATTTGTATATGTATATAAAGAGGAAGGAGGTTTAGGGTTAGTTAACTCAGTGGTGAATGCTGCTTCATTAGATTTGTACAAAGTGCTAGCTAAACTGGATAAATGATAGTTATGAGATTAGTTGTAAAATTGTATAAGTATATATATGATTAAATTATGGGGTATGGTAAAAGAGAAAACAGTGTATAAATGAAGAAATCAAATGTTAAGAATAAATATTTTTGTGGAAAATTAAAACTGATTATATAGAAAATGAAGAAAAGTATGGTGTAAGAATGTAATGATAAAACATTACTGTGTAAAACCATGGAGAAGTCTAACAGCTGAAAAAATGTAAGCATAAAAATAAGAATCAGATGGTGCAATAAGAAAGTAGAATGTCAAGATATTTTGTGGAGACTGGTAATAAATTACCAGTAATATGCCATGTAAAAAGAAAGAAGTAAAAAGAAAAGTGCTATGATATGTTTACATTGTCAAGAAGAAGAAACTACTGAACATGTGTTTTTGAAATGTAAGATTAAAAAAAAAATAATGGGGAAAACTGTGTAAAGAATTTTTCAAAGATATAAAAGAAGTATAGAAAATAAACATGGATATGATTATATATGGATGTTATAAGAATAAAAGTAAAACTATGTTAAAAGAATAGATAGTGATTTTGTGTCATATAGTTTATATGGAATGAAAGAATAAATGTGTTTAATGGGAAATGATTTTAGCAGTGGTATTAAGTAAAATTCGATGGCTATAGAAAAAGGACCGTGGGTTCAATAGAGATGAAACGTTAATGTAATTTTAAGGAAAATTCTGAATATGTGCAAATATATTTGGGCATCTATATATTTGTACATTTGTAAATGTGTAAACATGTTGTAAATAAGAATTTTTTTCTGTATATAAATAGAAGATCCCTAATCTTTTTGATAGGTGTTGTGGGATCTTTAATATCCACCTGAGCTACCAGCAGCACAGTCATATGTGGCCTCAGTTTTTAACATTTTATCAGAAGTGCAACATACTCAGGAGTGCAGCACCCTTGTTATGCTATACTGCAGTGATAACTCATTTAGGGATGCATCCTAAGTCATCCATTTGACACTGTTTTTATGTAAAACCTTTTATCTTGCCCTAAATTTATTTATTTTTTTGTCGTTACATTCAACTGAATCTTTATCCCCCTACCTGCTGAAAAAGACCTCTTTGTTATATTGGCTTGATGTAAGCGTCATTTCCTTGTATACAGTTTCTCACACTTCAGTTTGTTCATTGTTTAGTATGTTGATTTCTATTTTGTATCAGTTTCATTCTACTTTAGAGTATTTATTTTTTATCAAAGACCTGGTTTCTTCAGAGATGTCCAATTTTTTCCTCCTCGTAAAATGCTGCCTACCACATTTGGGTACTGTTATTTGTGATTTCTTGCATTTTTGTCAGTACTACTGCCATCTTCTTAGTCCTCTTGTTTTTAAATGCATCCTTCCATTCCACTGCCTAAGTTCATTCTTCATGTCGACCCTTTTTAAATAAATTATTTTCCTCTCTCAGTCTTGCTGACTGTCAGGCCTCTCCCATTAAGCTTAAACCTATTTGTTTCTTACAGTGGGGGTCTCCCAGATTTGCTGGAGTGAGAGTCCTCTGGAGGGGTTATCGTTTAGGCAGACATTGGAGAGCTTCTTTTGCAGGCAACTCTGCAATGAGAACATTTTGTGTTTAGGCCTCTAAACATATGACTTGGGGGAGGCTGGCCCTAACAGTCACAAGAAGCACTCTCATGCATTGTATATACTTTCTAATAAGGGCTACTACTAAGTAGTGGTTTGGTGTGGCATAAGCTTGCTCCCAGGATCCTACAGTGCTACTGTTCCTCCTCAAAGGGATTGTGGCTTTGTGTCCTGCTCTACCATGCCCTTTCCGCTAGAATGGACTCTCTACCTATTTTCTCCTGCCAGCATCATCTAGTGCCCAAACTGCTAATTTATCTGAGATCACTGGGGTAGTATTAAAGGTGTTCTCTCTCTACACCACAGACATCAGTTTTATCAGCCCATCATGACATACTCCATATAAACTTGTAAATCTTTGATTGTTTGTACCTTAAAAACTAAGAATCCAGTCTTTTTGGGAGATTGTGAGTTTCAACAGAAAATAAACTGTACCAGCCAAGGGGGGAATAATTTTGTATTTACAAAGTCATAAATCTTCTGAACTAGGATAACATGTATGCTTGGACTGTTTTTGTAAGTGTCTAAACTATCAGTCTTGTGTTCCTTTTATTAATTTCTGAAATAAGTATACTTCAGCTTTTGACCTCCTATTTTATTTCTTTGCTGTTATTTGGTCTTTTAGGATCTCTCACTGTGGTCAAGTTATCAGCTTAATAGAAAGGCTTCTAATCCATTCCTCATGTAGGCTTTGTGATCTGTAGACAATGGTGAATTTACTTTCTACTTTCTTCAAATAGAACACCATAGCCTCAGTAAGTCTGTGTTTGAAGAATACACCAAAATCTGTGGTTAAAAGAGATTTTGTAAAGTACATTGCAATTCTCTCTCTGTCTGTCTTTGTAGCATGTAAAGTATTTTTGCTATTCTTATGCTGCAGTTAATTTATAGTAGCTATACTGGGGTTTTGTCATTTCAGTGTTATACTTCCACTCATTCAAACGTTCCCATAGGACTGCTTGCACTAATATAGAGAATATTGGTCACTACATTTTCTTTGCTGCAACTTCTCTCTTGGCCATTTTTCAAAAAAAAAATTCTTCTGGCCAGTGTGATATCCACCAGGAATTTAATATAAAAATCTAAGCATTTTGGAAGTAATAGGCTTACAGAGGGAAGGAGTCTGATGCTGCTGCTGCTGCAGAAAATCAGTTTCAAGGCAGGGGTAGATTCCAGACTAGAGGATGGAGAGGCATGATGCCTCTTAGAAAAGAATTAGGAACTGGAAGCTTAGCCAGTGCTTAGTCACCCAAAGATAAGTAATCATCCAAAGGTAAGTGAAAAGAAGTTGAAGAAATGTTAAAGTACAATGAATTTTATTTCAAACCTACAAAATCAGTGCCATGGAGGAAACCCAGATCAATGTGTTTTAGTCCCCTCCCCCAAGGATTGGAGATGACTGGGAAGGCTGACACTAGCTTGCCCATTCTGGGGGGAGGGATCTTCCAAAGTCTGCTTCAACAATGCTATCTGGTGGAGGCTTGCTGCTAAGACAGAAGACATCATAAAGGCTGAGGTGCAGTTTTGGCCTTCTAGAGCTTTACCTGTAAGTGCTTGTCAGTGAGCAATCGTAAACATGTGCTCATCAGTATTGCCAGTATAGCAGGCCATTCTTTGGTGGCACACTTAGCTGGATACAGGTCAGAGGGTTAGATTGTTAGCAAGAAAAAATACACTATTCTGTGGTAGCTATGATTCACAACCTTCTGTCCCCATTTCATTGATGTGTTTGGCCATTTCATCAGCTGCATGTATTTCACCAAATGCCTTTTTCCATTCTTTCCATATATATACATATCTATGAATATTTATATATATACACATGCTATAGTTATGTAGTATCACGCTTATATATATGTATATACACATAGTGTGCTGTATACACACATGTGCATAGTATATACAACACAAGATATACAATATAAATATAAAATAATATATGTTTATATATATATACATATGTTAGCTTTGCCATGCCATTTTTTTTTTTAATCATATTAATTTTTATATATAAAGGTAAGTATATATATATAAGCTTATGATATATATAATATATATGTATATGAGCTTTTGTTTGTATTTTTATATATATATATATATGTGTGTGTGTGTGTGTGTGTGTGTGTGTTCAAGTGGTTTGGGGACATGTTCACTGGGAAACCAGGGTGCACCCACTTAGTGCAGCACCATGGGGATACAGGGCCCCAAAGACCTGTAAAGCAGACCCCTTAACAGGGTGCCTGAGTGAGTCAGAAAGACTCTGAGGGAGGAGATGCAGGAGTTGTTGTACTGGGAGTAATCCGAGTCCAGCAGACCCTGGGGCTCCCCAGTGGTGCTGGTGCCAAAGAAGAATGGCAGCACCAGGTTCTGTGTGGACTACAGGAAACTAAATTAGTCATACAGAGTCAGTTGCTTAACCCACACCTAGGACAGATGAGCCCCTAGAGCAGCTGAGTGGGGCTAAGTATCTGACCACTATTGATGTTACTGGTAGGTGCCCTTGTCTCCCAATGCTAGAGAGAGGTTGGCCTTTGTGACTCCTTTTGACTTGTGACTTTCCAGAGGCTGGTAGATTATATCCTTGCATGAGCAAGAGATTATGTCCTTGCTTACTTGGATGAGATTGCCATCTATAGCCATTCCTGGCAAGAGCATCTTCTGCCTGCCAGGTGCTAGGCAAACTGCAGAGGTCAGGGTTGACCATTAAGCCCAGTAAGTGTCAGGTGGGTATTGCAGAGGTCTCCTACCTTGGACATACAATGGGGAGTGGTAAGATTAAGCCAGAACCTGCCAAACTGAAAACCATTAAGGCATGGCCTGCCCCTGTTACCAAAAAGCAAGTGAGGGCATTCTAAAGGATAGCGGGGTACTACAGAAAGTTTGTCCCCAATTGTAGTACCATATCTGCTCCCCTCACAGACCAGACAAGGAATAACAGGCCAGATAAGGTAGTGTGAACCCCAGCATGTGAGCAGGCATTCCAGAAGCTTAAAGGAGCTTTGGGAGGACTCTCTGTGTTAGCCAGTCCAGATTGCAGCAAAGAATTTGTTGTGCAGGTGGATTTTTCAAACCATGGGGTGGGGATTATAATTGGCCAGGTTTCCTCAGCGGGTGAAGAGCACCCAGTGGTATATCTTAGCTGCAGACTCCAACCCAGGAAGGAATGTTATGTAGCTGTAGAAAAGTAATGTCTAACCATAGTATGGGCACTGTAGAAACTTCAACCTTATCTCTATGGAAGGAAATTCACTGTAGTTACAGACCACAATCTCTTAACATGGCTACATAGAGCCATCCAGAAAAATACCAAGTTATTAAGGTGGAGCTTAGGATTGCAGGCATATGACATGACAGTAGAACACAGTAGTAGGGTCAGCGATGCCATCACAGATGGGCTGTTGTGACAGGGAATGGGGTAACATATTCCGAGATGGACTTATTTCTGTCAAGCCATGTTTCTCAAGGGTCACTTGAAAAACTAGCTCGAGTTTTAGGAGGTGGGAGGAGAAGATATGATATGGTCAAGTGCCAGTATAGCCAGATGGAGTTTTGTGAAGTATGATGTGTCCTTCGAATATCAAACTGATTTATACAAGATGCTTGTGTTACAAATGTATTAGAACTGTATGTCATTTGTATATCAAACTGATTTGTACCGATGCTTGTGCTGAAAATGTATCTGTGAGGTTTGCTTGTGTTAAAATGTATCAACATTGCACCCTGCTGGAATGAAAAGAAATTTATATGTATTATTGTAACTGAATTAAATGTGTTTTAATCGACGATAACTGGCACAGCAGAGGTTAACCAGCTGACTTACTTTAAGACAAATAAGGGAAATGTCAATGAGCTGTTAAACCATTAAAAGGCACCCCACAGTGCTGCATAGGACCAGAGATGATGGGTCTGGGAAAGAGCCTTTGTCCATTAGCTCAGTGAAAAGAGAGGAGGCCCCAGGCACTGCCATATATATTTGGATGGGTATTGTGGCTGTCTTTGTTAAATTCCTGTCTCAGCTTCAAATGGGAATACTGTGACAACCTAGGTGACCAGATGAGGTCATTCTGCCAGCCCACTTGGAAATTTATATTTTAGATATTAAAAAAAGAAATCTCACAGTATTCTGTTTTGGTAGCCTGACTAGAAAGACCCTCACCCACAGCATCTTGCCTTGTGGTAGTAAGTAACTTAACTAGGGAACAGTAAAATTCTTTTAGATTCATTCAGGCATATAGTGAAACTTAGTTCAGAGAATTATTTTCTTTATTTGTTTGAGTCTGTCCATCAGTGTTAATTTCAATATTTTCTGTGATTTGAACTCTGTGGATTACTGTAAGTATATATTCAATATTTTCTTTTCTTATTTATTATTAAATATTTAAAAACTTTTATTGTGGCTGGTCCTTGTAGAAAATATTTTACCTTCGAGAGTACTTGCATTTATTTGTTGACACTGTGTAGGCCACTCAAGACATCCTAGCTGGCTTGGTGAACTACTACCATGTGTATTAGTATTAATGTTATACAGTGTAATTGGACAGCCTTTGTTAAGGGCCTTGAAGTAGCTGATTTGGGGTGTATCTGGTGGCGGTAAAAACTACCTTATAGTCTGGGCAGAAGGGGACATGGCTAGTAAACCAGTGCCAGCCTTTCCTGTGTGTGTGTGTCAAGGACATGAAGCACTGGGTTTACAGAGAGGGTGCTGGAAGACTTTGCTTGGATACTTGGCTAAAGACCTAACCCTATAGCTGGCCCAGTCTTTGCTGAGGGCAAGGGATCTCTTGGAATTTATCCCTGCCCCTGCCTAAGTTAGTTTTGAGTGTAGCCCTTAACCAGCTGAAACAGCTTTGTGTTTTTCTCAGCCCTGTCAAAGTAGAAGTGAGAGACACTTACACAAATGGATACTCTAAGAAATGAGGCTCGCTTTATTCCCAAGATGTAAAATGCATTAGAAAGACAGAATTACCTGTTGGGCATCATGCAGATTCTCTGCCCTCAGAAGCATTTTTCAGTGTTGCTGTCCAGCTGTGTGTGGGTCTTCTGTGACAGAAAATGTCTTGCAGGAGGTAGTCAGGGTTATCTCTGCTAGGACAGTCTTATCTCGGCAGCCTTTTTCAATGTCTTTACTCAGGACATTTGTGAAGCTAGCACCTAGAATTAACAGTCTCCAGAATATGACAGTCTGTCCTATTCTGGAGCCAGGAGAGAGTCTGGCACAGCAGCCGTACAGGACATTCTCCAGGATTCCTGCACACTGCAGCCATAACCGCTCACTAGGCTTCCCTGTAACATATTTATTACCCCATTGAGCTTAGTAGAAGGAAGTAGGGGAGCTGTGTGTGATGCTTACCATAACAAGGATCCCCCTTCGAACTCTTGCATTTATGTTTAGTGCCACTTGGTTACCGTTTATGTGAAATTGCAAGTAGTGAACAAGGAATAGAGAAGCTACCCCAGTCAAGTCCATTTTACTCAATTTTGCATGGGGTGGTGTGGTCTGCTGTTAAGCATGGTCTTTCTGCTCACATCTTTGTTTAGTCTTCCAAGCAGCCTGGACTTTTTTTTTAATTTCCTTTGGCTGCAAGATTCCTATGCTTGGGATAAATTAGTAAAATGCGGGGCACTTAGCTTGATATAACCTCCTCTCTGATAACCTTAGCGGTTTGGAGAAGGATTCAAGTTTACCCTAACATGGGAAGAGATGTTGGATGGGCATGGAATTCCTGGATGGAACAGGTGGTTTTGCAGACAAACACACACACACACACACACACACACACACACACACACACACACACACACACACACACACACACACACATCAGTGTAGTTACTTAAACATGCATATGTGCAGTCCTGGATATATTGAGAGACATTGAATTCAAATGATAAAATTGAAAGTGTCCGACACATATTGGCAACTATCCTAGTTGATCAAAGAAATTCGATACCCATGCCACCCTTTGTCTGAAGACTTTGCAACTTAGAGAGACAGACTGTATAAAAACACGAGTAAATGTTTAGGTCCATATTCAGTGAATGTGGCAAGATGCGTGACTGCAAAAGTTGAATATTCTTGTCTTGCACCAGTTTAGTTAGACATACAGAAGTAGAACATTCCTGTGGATTGCTGAAGTTGTTGTCATTATTTGAGGTATTTTATATTGTGTAGCATCTGTTTTTTTTTTTCTTTCTTCAACTTTCAGTAGAACTTTTGGAAACATTTCATGCCTTCACAGAGAGGCTGTTATCCTTCTAGGGATGCAAGAGTCACAAGTTTGGTGATTATAACCACATAAGGCTTCCAAGGAACAAATGAGACCAATGGTTTATATGCAGATGTCTACAGCAGAGTAATTCAGAAGTTTAAGGTTACAGTTTAAAGTTTTCTTAGTGGTTTATTTTCCCATTGCACGTATTATGATGCCTACCTTTTGCATTCACAATTGCAGACTAACTGCTTGTGAGGCCTTTTACACAGTTTTGTTATTCTGCTTTATAAGCCCCTTGGTAAATTTTATTTGATATACTTGCAGAAATTCCTGACATAGGGTAGTTTGTGGAGAGTATGTTGCATTCCACATCTCTGACAATTGTTCTTCCCCAGTCTGTTCTGTGTATTTAGCAGTATTACTTATGCAGTATTAAAATGTTTAATCAGTTTAAGATGTAAGGTGCTTGTATGCAGAGAGATGTTCTAAAGAACTGAAGCACGAGTCTAAGTATGAAATGAAGGGCTTTTTCAAAATGCAGTACTTGCCAGTAGAGATGTTTTCACCAGAGACTGTTAAGCAGTATTTAAGCACGTAACAGCCCACTGAGAATCATTGTTATGCAAAACACAGACAGTTAACCCACAAAAACAAAATCCTCAACTAAAAGACCTCCACAGTAATAAAATCAGTAAAAAAAAACAAAAAGGGAGGAGAAGACGAGGGAAAGCTCCTGCCTTCAGTAAAATGTTTTAAACAGTGTTACGCTGACTATTTCTTAGGTTATGTTTCACATACCTGCGCATTTCTTCCTTATCTGGACATTTATTCAGTTAGGTGTTCCTTTGCCATTAGAAACCTAGCCTTTTTTGCGCACACTGAAGTGGTATCCACCCATTTTTTTTTTTTTTTTTGGGAAGATAAAAAAACAAACAAAAAGAATGCATTACATACTCACACAGAAATGTAGACAAGCCAAGGAATCTGAATTGGGCCAGACATTGAGCTCCATTGCTGTAAGTTAGCAAGAATAAAAATGTCCTCAAATTCAGTTTTTGGCAGATGTAATACTTGGATGATGTCTAAGTTTCAGGAAAATAAAGTGCTACAATTTCAGTGTATAAACTTATCATAGTTTGGGAAATAACACAAATGAAAATGAAGAATATTTGAGCATGGGAAACTAAAATACTGTCAAGTACCAGTGCATTGAAAGGGTTGTTTTATTTGAACCTCCCAAGTGGTATGAAAAGTCTTGGTTATTTTTATGCTCAGTTTTTACCTAGAGTTACTGCTATTTATTATAGATGCCTTGATTTCTTGAGTTTCCTTTAATGTCCTTTGTATTGCAGGACTCCTTTATAATGCCTGAAGTTCGAGATCTTTCTGATGCACTGCCTGAAATGTTGATGGATCCAATAACTGGAGTTGGGGTGGTTGCATCTCGAAGTCGTGCACCAGCTGGTTATGATGTAGTAAGCAAAATTACTTTGTGTGGTTGATGCATGTTTGCATTTCTCAAACCTTCATGTGTTGTATTTTGTGCATGCAGTACAGTTCGTAGAGAGCAATTTATTGTGTAGCTATTAATAAGAATGCTCAGTGTGTAAAACAATGAATCATAAAACATAGTACCATATAGGTCAGGTTAGATGCTGCATTTTATATTGTTGTCACATGATTTAGATGAAGACCAGGTTCTTAATTGTCAGGTCTTGTTTTAAAGAAACTGTTTCCTGTAATGTCATAAAGCAGTGAGCAGTGTGTGTACTGGGAAGTAGGAATTGATTGATGCGTGTCCTGTTGCCTTTAGCAAACTGAAATTGTGAAATGTGTCATTGCTCAGCCAGTAGAAACTGGTTAATTTCCTGGGGTAATTTTTTTAAGATTGTAACATATAGACTTGGTAAACTAAAGTTATGTACTTAACAATAACAGCCGATCTGGATTATTAGTAGGACTGAGATTGGCAGGACTTAGTCAGCCCAACAGTAGAACCATTTCTATGCTACCTGGTCCCTCCCCCTTTATCATTAATACAGTGCTCATTTGGATCCTTTTCCCAATTTCTGAAGACTGTGCAAGGTGGAAGCGCTACATAAAGAAACTACATAAAAACTAAAAAAAAAAAAAAAAAAAACAAATTTACTACAGTATGCACCAAACACTTGGATCAGTTAGGTTTAGGTTGGGCGAAGGAGAGTGAGAATAGTAGTGAGACTGGAAGTTACCGCATTGATTTGTTGCTGTAGTAAGCATGTTTATTCTTATTACCATAAGGAACGAACTACAAGATAAACCCCTTGGCTAATCTGTATAAAAGAATGCCCGCTCTAATAATGGCATGAATGGAAGACACAAACAGCCACTGTGTAAATATCCAGAGATATATTTTTAAAGACTGCTCGATAAGAAGTGTTAGCCCTAACAGAGTAGGCCGTAGATTTAGCAGATCGTCGTCATCTTTTTTTGTAACAACATTTAATTTAATTTGAAAAACCTTTTCATAGTGGTTAATTTTTTTCACTTTGGTTTTGCATTTTTCTCTTATTTTTATTTTTAGAATGCAAGACAAACAGCTGAGAATGTTTCCTGATTGACTTACTTCTGTTAGCTTAAAATCTGAGTTGAACATTTACAGTGCTGTTGATATTCCTGTCTGCTAGAATAATTGAGGAACAATGCTGGTAAACTGATGGCTTGATTTAGATTTGCTTCTCCTAAAGCTGCAACCATCCAAGAAAGATTTGAGATTCATCATGTTGATTACTGCTGCAGTAGCTTTATCTGTATATGTTGTATCCTGCCAAGGATATAACAGAATGCCAGCTTCCAAAGCATCAGGGTACCTTCCATGTGCCCAAACTATCAATCAATTTGTACTAAGAAAAAACAATAACACTGGTTGTAACAAGGCTAAAAACAAAAGCATTTAATGGAGTAAACACTTTCACGGATACACCGCTTTTTCAGACTCTGCAGACGCGGTGTATCTGTGAAAGCACTTACTCCATTAAATGCTTTTGTTTTTAGCCTTGTTACAACCAGTATTATTGTTTTTTCTTAGTACATTTTGTTTTTTTCACTGGTTGTTTTATCAGTTTGGGAGTTTTATTTTATAATATCAATCAGTTTGAGCTGATTAAAAAGGCTTGGGTACTAAGCACTTCTGAGCTTTCCTACCACTGAAGAGTATGCTTCTGTGAGTCTTTTGAGGATTGACTATCAGCTTGTGCTAATCCTTTGCCAGGCAGATACGTTCCTGTTGGGGGAAAAAACTTCCATTTTAAAAACTGGTTTAATAACACTTTCATGTTCAACAAAGTTATTTTAAAGTTAGGAATCTTTAATTGGCTGTCACAAGACTGTATTGTACTTTTAAATGAGGATGTCTTTTTTTCCTGTCAGATTAAACGTTGTTTGAAGTAAAGGAGAACCATTTTTCATTGGAGAAGTTGTGTTTATTTTCCTTTTTGGGGCCGCAAAGTGTTAATGTGCATTTTACTCTGGTATTTTTGTTTTTAATTTACAAAAAAAAAGTGACTTTTAAAGAGTTTTATATTTTACTGGCTTTTGCTGCTCTAGTCTCCTGGGAAAGAGGCACCATTTTCACACTGAGCCCGGAACAAACTGTCTGCCCTTCGTCCAGCCACAAAAAGTTAAGTAAACAGGTTTGCCATCACAGCAGGCTAGCACTTTGCCTCGGCTTCAGGTGGGTGATTCTGCTGTAGTCATTTAGTTGTACCTTAGACCACTCATCTTTTACCCCAGATCACTCTGGTTAGTACCTACACTTACTATGGACCAGGGATTAGCCATGTCCACTGTAGTTATTGGGGTCCTTTCAGTTGCCAAGGAAGAGAACTCTTAACTTTCCCAGAAGTGGGAACAGGGAAGACTGCCTTGTTTTTCCAGAATGTTGTGCCCATACCTAAGGAAGCTGGTGCTGCTGCCATTAATAACACTACTGGCTTCATTTTTCCTGTCAAAACGAACAAAAAAAAGAAAACTAAAAATACATTTACTCCTCAAATTTTCTTGGACAGGTGTAGTTTACTGGGTCTGACTCTGGGTTTAATTAAAGCTTTTGATCCTTCTTGCAAAGTAGTTTTTGGTACAAGAGGGAGACCTCTTTTCTTGAAGAGATTCAAGATTCTGAATCTGGACAGGAAGATCAAGGGGACAGCGCAGAGTTTTCTTTTAAGATTTCAGATTCTGACTCTGAGTCGATCTCAGATTCTGATTCTTCCTGTGGGTGTTTCTCTTTCTCTGAGACTATTCCCAGAGTGTGCCAGTACTTTCAGTGGGAGAACGCTGAGTTTCTCCGTTCTTCAGAAAATACTATGAATTGTTACAGAAGGAATTTCCAGAACCTTCACCTATTCCTCTTGTTCTGTCTCCTTTAGAGGATGTGTTTGTTACTGCTTGCAATTTTCCTGATAGTCAGCAAGTTGCCCCTAAAAAGACAGCTAGGATGTAAAGTTCTTCAGTCTTTTATGTTATTATATATTTTTCCCAAACCTAACCCAGCAGGTATAGCTTTAGATCTGATGTTGTCTGTTCAGTCTTCATCAAACCTGTGGGTCTTGGTTTTGAGCTCGGAACTGACTCAGCCATCAGCAAGCTTAGGATTCCAAGCTAGAGCTCTTCCCACCCTACCCACATACCCCAGCTCCTCTTAGATACCTCAGATTTCATTTGTGCACACAGTGAAGCATTGTGCTCCTGCTACAGCTCCGCCCAGGCTTTCCTAATGTGTGTTCAGTCAGCCATAAGTGGTGTTTTGACCTTTTTTTCCTCTTATTCTCCTCCTCTTCTCTTTTCTCTGCCTATTTTTGTTGCAAAAAATCTAGTTTTTTTTATCTATAGTCTAGTGTAGTGCTGTTCTGCACGTGGTCATTGCGTTCTCTCTTTCCTTCTAATTTTCGCTTCACTTCTCTGCAATATTGTCAAAGAAATCTGACAAATCCTTTGCGTTTAAAAAATGCATTTCTGTGGGCACAAGATCCCTGTATCTGATGCCCAGAGGGAGTGTGTTTACTGTTTGGGTCCTGCCCACCTTCAGGTGGCTTATTCTATCTGCAAGGCCTTTCTTCCCCAGGTCCTTGCAAGTAGAAGAAATAAGCTTGTTCTCGGGGGTCTTATTCCCCCTTCTCCCACTGTTGCTTTTGTCTCAGGGTCCCAAAACCCCCCATCAAAACATCTAAAGAGGCCAGGGACCATAAGAAACAGTCTCCAGACTCTTCTGTGTCTGCTGAGGCAGAGCCTCCAAAGAAGGCCCAGAGGCCTTTGGAGCAGAGTTCCTGGCTCCGATACTGGTGTCTTCCTGTCTGCTCCAGTTCCCTTTTCAGGGTCAGAGCTTGTGGCACCGAGCATGTTGCAAAGGGTTGCTTCCCCCAGGCATCATTCCAGACCCTCCTTTATGTCCTTGTTTATCAGGTCCTCTCAAAGCCTGTCTGAGAACAAGGTAGACAGATTGATGAGGAAATTTCTCCTATGCAGGTCCAGATGAGGGTACTCCCAGCTCTGTCCTCTACATGATCTGCGAATAGAGAATCCTGTAGGATTGTTTCTCCTTCTCCGATCTGGCCCATCGTTTCAGAGCTCCCAGATCCGTCAGTCCCTGGGGCCGGTCTGTTGGGCTTGATAGTCCTTACTACTTTGAGCTCGATTGCTTCCTTGACTCGTTTGGTTCTGACCATGTCGAGACAGTGTGTGTGTTTGTCTTGGAGCTGAAGCTTCAACATAGAGTCTGGGAGGATGACGTCAACTCCAGAGCTGTCTGAGTTGCTGCTTCCTCTCAGTGCATCTACGATTGACAGCTTGGCACTGACCCCCCACCCCCACCCCTCTGAGTGAAGGGCTGCTGGTGACTGGGGATGGTCTGTTCCTGATCCCTCGGGACAGGGGCGGCTTCTCGGGACTCCAGTAGTCCTGCTTTTGAGGTGGTGGAGAGGGTCCTCTCCATGCCTAGGAGATCTCTGGCTGAACAGTTTCGGATCCATCCCTTCCCCTCCTGAGCTCTACATCTAAGACCTCTGTTTTGCCACTGTGGCAGGTGGCTCTTCAAGGCCTCCAGACTCTTCTGTTTAGGGAAGCCCAGATTTCTTCCAGCACCTCCCCAGAGCACCCTGCCGAGGCTGTTCCCTGTAAGAAAAGATTCAAAAGGAGACCTCTAGATTCCCCAGAGGAATTTCTCATGACAGACACTGACTGTGATGAATGGGAGGGTTTCCCTAGATCTCTACTGGATGTCTCTTTTGCAGACATTTTAGAAATCCTTCACCAGAGAGGTGGATGGTCGGCCCCCAAGCACACTCCGGATGAGTTGGTGTTCTTGGAGGTCTTTGTGACCGGCCCAGCTACATCCTGGGTGGTCCCCCCCCACCCCCTCAGACCCCCTCATGGACCTGGTGTCAGCAAGGGCTTTAAAGGAACCAAAAGCTGCAAAGCCAATCCCTAAAAGAGCAAATAAGATTGTTAGTGCCCTCCCAAGATAGACCCTGCTGGATGAAAGGCATTCCATTGGATGCCATGGTGGTTGGGGTAACCACCAAGATAGAGCTTGCCTAGGAAAGCTCTGCTGTCCATCCCCCTGACAGGGAGTTATAGGGCTATGGACAGATTTGGAAAAAGGGTCTGCTCTTCTACTTTTGCCTTCAGTGCATTGAATCACCTTTCCTAATTTAAGAGGCTACAGAGGGACTTATTTAAGGAACTCTCTAGTTCCAGCCCTGAATCTGTGATGGTGGAGGAACGGACTTTCTTTATCCACCGTATTGCCACTGCAGTCCATTTCTAGTGCATCCATGAGGCTGATCTCTCACATAGTTGAAGGCACCTCTAGGATGGATGGTTCTGGCATTGCATTTGGCACCATGACTGGATGTGGCTGTGTGATTCCGCAGAATCTTTCATGGCATCATTTGTCAATGCCCCTTTTGATGGTTCCTCTCTCTTTCTGTCTCTTTTTGGACCGACTGTTTGTGACGCACACTCCCACAGCAAGAAAGATCAACAGACCCTGTTTGCTGTTTGAATCCACTTCTCTACCCTGCAAAGGTCCTTCTCCAGGAATCCACACTGAGAAAAGAAGGTGTGGTTCAGAAAATCCAAGGGTCCTTTCCAGGGCACTCGGGGAATTTTTTTCCCCCAGGAGCAGAGGGGGGAATAATTTGAGTGGTAGACACCATTTTCTGGACAGAGGGGGTCTGTTGAATCAGGGGTCTCGGGATTCTCCTTTGGAGAAATCCTTGCAGCATCCCTGAGATGCTCCTTGCACCTAGAAGCCTGGTTAGCCATCATGAACGACTGATGTGTCCAAGGTGTCATATCCAGAGGTTGCTCCATTCCATTTTCTAATATTCCCAAGCCAAAACAACACCTCCCCAATGTTCCACCCAATCAAAGGGAGATGGTAACTTTGGAAATTACAAAGTTGCTTCAAAAAAAAAAAAATTGCCCAGGAGGTCCCTTCAGACCAGTGTGGATCAGGGATTTACTCCAGGTTCCTTTTAGATCCAAAGAAAACAGGGATCTCAGGCCCATACTGGACCTAACTTACCTGAACAAATCTGTCAAGCATCTGAAGTTGAGGATGGTCACTGTCCAATCCAGCCTTCCCTTTCTACAGAAGGGATGACTGGCCATGCTCAGTAGTATGCATCCTTGAGGTGCCTCATATCAAAATGAACAGACGCTCCAGAAGGTACCTCCAGGGAGCCGGTCATTACCAATTTTGTGTGCTTCCATTTGGTCTCACTGCAGCACTTGGGGTGTTCACCAAATGCATAATAGTAGCTGGAACTCAGCTCAGTTTGCAGCGATTCCACTTGTTTCCGTATCTGGGCGATTGTCTCCTAGTAGCACCATCCAGGCAGATCTACTGGTTCAGGCCAGGGATTTTCTCCTGCGACTGGCCCCGACCTTAGGGATAACTTTAAACCTTCAGAAGTCACAATTACATCCTGTGCAGGTGATAGATTTTATAGGAGCCTGCTTGGATACAAACAAAACCCTGGCTTTTCTTCCACCAGGCAGGATTCTCTCACTATGGACGCCATGTTAAACAAATGTTAGTGTTGACTGTTCCTCCAGCAAATCTTGTTCTCCGGTCTCTGGCTGCAAAAATAACTTTACTACCCACAGCTTGTTTGCATATGAGTCTTGCAGTGGACAATTCAGGCCAATGGTCCCTTCTGCATCATCCCCTCAATCATCCTATAAAACTATCTGGAGTGTGCAGAAATTCTCTTGTGTGACTGCTTCATGATCCATAAGTGTCTTAGGGCCAACCGTTCATTCTTCCCACCCCTGTTGTCACATTGACCACAGACGCCTCCCACCTGGGGTGTGGGGGCATTACGTGGAAAGGACAGTTCAAGGCATGTGGACTCACCAGGAGACCAATCTACATATCAGCATCCTAGAGATGTGGGTGATGATTTTAGTGTTGCAAGCCTTTCGCTCCCTTCATCTAGAGACAATTGCAATTCAGACCAACAATATGTCTGTTGTGTGGTACCTCAACAAACTAGGTAGAACCAAGTCCTACCCCCTTTGTTGAGAAGCAATGAGAGTGTGGCAGTGGGCTCTGTACCAACCACATTTTAGTTGCAATGCACATTCTGTGGGAGCACAGTATATTAGTGGACAGGCTCAATAGAGTTTTTCTGATGCCTCACGAGTGGCTCTGAATTAGTCAGTGGCAAACTGTATTTTCCTCAGATGGGGTCAACCCTTCTGCGATCTTTTTGCCTCTCCCTTCAACAGCAAGTGCAGCAGGTAATTTGCTCTGATCCCTCCACAGGGGGGGGGGGTCACCAAGAGACGCTCTAGTCCATGCTTGGTCTTCTTTATGCATTACCCCCCTCTTCCTCTGATTCCCAAATTTCTTCAGAAGGCATGCAGGTTGAAGAGGAAAATGATCCTCATTGCCCCATTTGGCCTTGACAAGTCTGGTTCACCTTCCTGTGGTCTCATTACTTTGCTGTCTGTGGACCCTGGACCCATGTCCAGACCTTCTGTCTCGAACTTCAGGGAAAATTTATCTGGATCTTCGCAGTTTGAAACTAACCATATGGTTTTCCAGTTCTGATGATGGCTAGAGACTGTTATATTATAATTTCCTCCCATTAGTCTTCTACCAGGAAAATCTATAAAAGCAAGTGGAAGAGGTTTTCCATTTGCACTCAGCAACGTCACATTGATCTGCTTACGGTGCCCATTTTAGCAGTCTTGGACTTCCTAGCTGGCCTTTTTCATTCGGGTGCCAGCTTCTCTACTATTAAAAGTTCAGTTAGCCGTCCTTTCTAATTTTCACACTGGGAAGAATGCTACTTCTTTAGTGGCTTCTAAACTTTGCAAAGCCTTTCTCAAGGGTACATTCCTTCTTCAACCTCCTATCAAAGATCATACTCCTACATGGGATCTTGCATTGTTTCTTCAAGCTCTGACCTTACCTCCCTTTAAACCTGCTGCTAAGGTTGAGTTTAAATTCCTGTTCTGGAAAACAGCCTTGTTAGTAGCAATTACTTCAGCCAAGAGGGTATCGGAGCTTCAAGCATTGTCTTCCAAACCTCCCTACGTTATTTTCCATAAAGACAGAGTTACTTTATGTACTAATCTTTCTTTCTTGCTACCAAGCTAGCAAACACAAAAAACTTGGTAGCAGTTTGTTTCTTTTGCTTTCGACTTCTAATCTTTCTTTCTTACCAAAGATTGCTTCAATAAGCACCATTAATCAGTCCATTAATCTCCCTGCGTTTTTGACAAATTTCCAAAATAAGTGTGAATATATGTTGCACCTGTTAGACGTTGATCGACAATTGCACTTCTACCTGGGTAGAACAGAAGCGTTTAGAAAATCTTATCAATTGTTTGTTGCTTTCTCAGATTCCAAAAAAGGGAAAGCTGTTAAAGATATGGTTGCTCGATCATTAAGGGATTGTATTACTCGTATATCTGTTGAACAATGTTCCTTTACCTGGACTAGTCAGTGCTCATTCCACGAGAGCCATAACCACGTCCCAGGCCTTCTGGTCCAGTTTCCTTGGAAGGTATTTGTGCAGCTGCTTCATGGGCGAATTGTCACACATTACAAACTTGATATATCCAAGAGTAGGGCTGCTTTTGGCTCTGGAGTACTCCGGAATATCCTTCCATGAGGCTGCTCAGATTCATGTAGCTGGGACTCTGTCCCACAGGTTTGATGACGACTGAAGAGACAACATCAGATAAAGAAGTTATGTACTCATCATAATGTTTCATCTGTGTTGTCTGCTTCAGTCTTCAACCTTCCCTCCTTCCCTTTTCCGCCTTCCTTATCTCTGAAGGACGTGATGGATTATTCTGAGAACCTGCATTCCTCTTTTGAGCTCTTGAGCATTCCTTTAAGCTATATTGTTTGTTTTTAAGAATGTATTATTATTATTCTTTTGGCTTTTCCCGGTTAGGGGTCGCTACAGTGGATCACCTGTCCGCTCATGATTGGCAGTGGAGTTTTACTGTGTCGAGTTGCCAGCCTGGCGCCCGACCTTCCACAGAAGGCACACACACACTAGGGCCAATTTAGAGTGTTCAATCCACCTACAGCATGTTTTTGAGATGTGGGAGGAAACTGGAGCACCTGGAGGAAACCCACGTGTCCACAGGGAGGACATGCAGACTCCGCACAGAAGGCACCCCAGCCGAGGATCGAACCGGAGAACCTCTTGCTGTGAGGCGACAATGCTAACCGCTGCACCACCGTGGCCGCCCCGTTTTTAAGAATGCATTCTGTTTTGCAAATTTGGCAGCAAACTTGATCTGAGGTATCTGATAGGAGCTAGGCAGTATGGGTAGGGTGGGAGAAGCTCTACCTTGGAATTCTAAGCTTGCTGACAGCTGAGTCTCTTCCGAGTCTGGAACCGAGACCCACAGGTTTGATGAAGACTGAAGCAGACAATAAAGATGAAGTATTATGATGAGTACATAACTTTTTAATCCTACAACTACTGAACATTTAGTTAATTCCAATCCTACTTTTTCTGACAAGGATGAGAAGATTATGTACGTGTCTGCAACTTTGATTTTCAGAATTTTGAATTCTCTGTCTTTTATGTTTGATCCAAGTATGAGGAATGTTTTGTCTGCACTTACTTTCTGTGAAGAACAATCTGCTTTAAATTTAGTTTCTTCTGTTGACAAGTCACTACTCCTTGCTTTACAGTGTGTGTACGACTCATTTAATATTTCTTCCAGAGCTATGACCACTGGTACCGTTTTGAGGAGGTTTGCTTGGCTGCGTTCCCAAAACCTCCCAGATGATGATAAAAATGAGATTTTAAATTCTCTTTTGGATAGTGTGTTTTTGGCCCTACTGCAGTCCTTTTTCAGATTTTCTAAGCAATTCACTAACCTGTCATCCAATTTTGAGAAAAAAAATGAATAAGCAGTCTCAACAAAATGCAGATAAACAGCCGTTTAAGAAGAACTGGCAAAAGGGGTTCCTAAAGAAAGGCTAGAACCTTCCAAAACCAAGAACAGTCCAACATGTCACTTTGACTGTTTAAGGGATCTCGTCTCTCCCCCCCCCACCCCCAATTCCACCTTGGCAGCCCCATTTCCCTTTCAGAAGATCTGAATCTCCACTTTTATCTTTGGCAATAGATAGTTTCAGACAAGTGGGCTCTGAAGATCATTCTTCAGTCTTACAGATGGTAGTAGGAGGAAATTCCTTCTTTCTAGGAGTAGTCCCTCAACTTCCAGACCTTTCATTCACCACATGCTGTCCCATTGAGTGGGGAAGGGGAAGTGCCTTTAATGCCGAAGAAAGAAAATGCTTGGAGACTAGTTCTGCATCTTTCTTTCCTAAACTTGTTTGTGATAGTGCCCAAGTTCCAAATGTCACTCCACAACCAGTTGCATCTTCTTCCTCATTCAAGTTTCCTGGAAACACCAAATTTAAAACATGGTTATCACATCTGTATTCATCCAGACTTCAGGTGTTCAAGGTTGTGTGTGCCGGGATCACATTATCCGTTTGGTTTTACCCTTTGACTGTCCACTGCACCAAAAGTGTTCACAAAGTGCCTATTGCCGGTTATAATTCAGTACAGACTACTGGTTGTCCACATTTTTCCATATGTAGACTTCTTTTTTATCTTTGCAGAGTCTTTTTCAAAGAGTCAGGAATCTTTCACTTGGGTGAAAGATCAATTACACAAGCTGAGATTCCAAGGGAACATTCAAAAGTCTTTTTTGACTTTTTCACACACAATTATTTTTCTTGGGGTGTCTGATACTCACCTCGGTTCAATTTTCTTTCACAAGAAAAATAGATTTATATCTAAACCTGTTTGTAAGGTTTTCCACTTAGACTTTTGCCACTGCAAGGGGAGTTCCGTGGGATTATGGTCTTATGGCATCTATGACTCTCATGGCATCCCTGACAAGACTCCACATGAGAAAGATACAATGGTATCTGAAGTCTCGTTGGTCCCAGCACCAGCATACTGTATCTTTTCAAATCCCAGTGCTGGGGTTTGTCAGAAGAGAAACCACTTATTGGTGACCTCAAATTTCCTTAAATCCAGATCTCCCCCTTTCCCCTTCCATGACCTGTGCACAATGGGTATCTGAGTTTTTCTTTTGGTGATTCAGCCCCCTCTCATTTTCCACAGAGATGGAGATTATTTCAGAACTAATCCTCCTTTATGCCTAAGGTGTTATCTGAAACTACTTTGACAAACTATCCACCCACCCCCCCATTTTGTTTCCTGAACCTAAAAATGAAGGAGAAAGGATACTCCATTACCTTGGATGTCCACAGACAATTCAGGTACTATCTTGACAGAACTAAATCTTTTAGATCTTCAGATTAATCATTTCTTGCGAAGGTAAAAGAAAGAGACAACTGGAATCAAAGGATACCATTTCCAAATGGTTGTCTAAGGCTGTTAACCTTTTGTTAAACACACCAAACCAAAACTCTTCACTCTTCAAGCAGGTTCAAGGCCCACTCTGCCAGGGCCTTGGCATCATCTGTGGTTTGTTGGAAATGGTTCTATTCTAGAAGGATTGTAGAAATGGCATCTTGGTCCTCCGTATGTATTTTTAGAAGGCACACTAAGCTGGATTCCTTCTCTGTCTAGATCAGGCTTTGCTAGGATTATTCACCCATGGCGTCTAGATTCTTCCTCTTCCACCTCCCAAATGTAGTAAACTAGGGTAATCTACCCCTATAGCCAAGATTACTGCAGCACTGATCAGCATGATGGACATAGTACAGTTGTGTAAGTAAACTTGCAACAGTAGGTATTCAAATTGTCACAGCTGTAGTAGCTGCTCCTGCCCTCTATACCCTTTTTTTGGTGTGTTGTTAATGCTAGGGTACAAATTATTTTTATTATCCCTAGCATTGTTCTTTTAGGGCTCAGCCAACCTTTTTCTGTTGACATGAAAACTCTGATGGACTTTGCACCCAAGAATGTCTTTTTAGTCAGCACAGCTTGACCTGACTGATGGTTTGGACATGTGGAAGGTGCCCTGAAGCTTTGGAGCTGTCTGGCTGTTATATCCTTGGCAGGATGTAACCGATATAGCTAAGGCTACTGCAGCAGTAATCATTCAAACGTGCTGTTATGGTAGGTTTACTTATGCAGTGTACTTGGGTCACTTCAGTGGCATAGAGGGATAAAGCTTGGACTGTGGCACAGGTGACCCATGTTCAGTTAGCAACTTAGGCAACTGAAGGAGCAGCAGGGAGGGATGGACATGTCCATGCTGGGTGGGAAAGTGCTTGTTGTTGACTATTGCTAGGGGAGGCATAGTCCAAAAAGTGTTGCCCTCTGATACCATTGACAAGAGTGAGGGGGCAGGTCAGGGAGTGTCTAGGGCATATAAAGACACCCCCTCCCACTGAAGCAAAGAATGCTGAGCCCCCTGGATGCCCTCTGGGTCCATTACTAGCCCTAGCAATACCGTAATAAGTCCATGGGGGGGCAGGAGATTAGCAAGTAGCTGGATGACCCAATGTGGATTTGGGACACTGAGTAGCCAGGCTGGTGGGAGGAAACATGATGGGACAAAAGAAAAGAGTAGGAATATTGTCTTTGTAGAGCACTAAGCAACGAGGATAAACAGCCAAACCTTGCAATTCACTGATTCTTTTGGCTGAAGTGATATGTACCAGTAACAGTTTTCTTCAAGATATAGACATGAAATCTGCATTTGTAGGGGCTTCTTATGGTGACTGTTAGATTTTCTAGTGCAAAATAAAAGTTTCAGGGAGGAACGGGATCCTTGACTGGTTGACACAGAAGAAATGTGAGGATGAGAAACGCGCTCACTTTTTAATGAGGCTAGTAGTGACATCCTGATGAAAGTTGAAAATAGCAGGTAAAAGTTGGAATTGGCTATTAAATGCAATGAAGTGTAGCTGAGTTCAAGAATCAAAAACTTGTGATCAATGATTTACATGGAACTGAAGAACTGAAAGTTTCTGCGTTGCTGACCATGGCCCATGTGAGAAAATTAATCCATTGTACTTTTACATATTTTCCTAGTGTATGATCTGTGAGCAGAAAATAAAGTTTTGACTAGCCTTTCAGAGTAAAAAGGGGTCCCTGTCCATCACTGGAAGTGGAGAAATCACATGGTTGTTGAACAGTGAATGATTATCTGGGTGAGGAGTGAATGATTGTCTGGGTGAGGTTTGCCATTCAGGTGAGATGGAGATCCCCTGGCTAGCTTCAACAAAGAGGAATGTACAGCAGGTGAGGCCGTAGCAGTGTAAATGCACACTTTCTCTGGCTAAAAGAGAGCTGTCAGGATGACTGGCTTTGTGCATCTTGTTTTTCTCCACAAATCTGGGAATAATGGGAAATTGAGAGGAATGTAAAGTAGAGCAGTTACCAGTTCTGGATGAGTGCATCCCTGAGTTGCTCTCTTGAGTAAGGAATAAGGGAATGGAAGTTGCTTCATTTGGCATTACTAGGTTATAGGGAGATTGCAGCATGCTTTACCTAATGCTGGAATGGAGGGCTGGAGTTGACTTGAGTGGCCACTCTTGTAACATCAGCAAGCTGGCTCTGAAACTATTTGCTGGAGACATCCAAACTTCTATACCCTAGGTGGAAAGAATGGGATTCCCCCGTTTGTTGAGACAGCATGCCATAACTATAATGTTGATTTGGGTGGCAGTGGCATTCTGGGGTAGGAAATCTTAAAATGCTTACACGATGAGGAAGTAAGTTATTTTCAGAACGTCTGTGTGCAGTGAGTCCTCTTTATCTGAACATATCCCTTTCTGCTCTTGAAAATCCCCACCACCACCATCAGAAGCATTTATTTGTGGTGACTTTACCATTTGGTATGATCCTTGCACATACAGGAACTTTTGATTCTTTTGATTGGAAAGTCCATAGGGTCGTACTGGTCCTCTGTAAAACTCTTACAATGTAGCATGTATTGGGTGCTGCATAAATAGATACAGCCATGAACCCTAGTGCCTGAGACAGAAGGCTGCAGGAGTGGACTGTTTATCAATCTGTGGGACCAGTGATTTGATTGGAGAAATCTCTGTCTGAAAGTAGTAGTACTTGGTAAGCCAGAGTGTACATCTTCCATGTGATGGACTGTGTTGGCATCAAATTGGACTTCATTGTGTTCAGCCTTAAGCCTAAGGACTGGAACAGTAACAGGAAGTAGCCCAGGGAGGCAGTGAGACTGTGCATTAAGGGAACATTAGGAGCCAGTTCAGGCATGGTAAAATTCTGGTCCCCTCCAACCTGTGATGCACTGCCACAGCTGGTGTTCATTTTTTGAACACTCCGAGAATGTTGTGATTACAAATAGAAGAGTCGAAAACTGAAAATGACTGGCTGTTATGTAGAAGCTTAAGAACTTCTGTGACTCTCTTGCTCTCTCAATGTGCAGGTAGGTGTTCTAGGGATCCAGAAAACATCTCTCTCCTCATTACAGACATGGAAGTAAGGACAGGACTGCACTGTGCCCACACAGAAAGGGCTCTTTTGCAATGAATTGTTTTGGCCCATTAAGATCTGGAATAGATGTTTGAGGTTCTTTATTTCCTTGGCCACCAAAAATAACCTGCTAAAAAAGCATAGCCTTTGCTAGTTTGGTGTGACCTGTTGAATTGCTCTTTGTTAGAGAAATTCTGAAATAAGTAGAGAGTTGATTATCTGAATTAATTGGAACCTAGGGTAGTTTGGATAATTGAACTGTTCACATAATCAAACATATAATTAAACTGGATAAAAAAACTTCTAAAATCTTGCTTTTTCTGCATGCAAGAATACACTTGTCAAACATTCGCGATTCCAATGGACAATAACGAATATTTTTCACATACAAGCTGGCTACAAGCTCAAAAAACATGCTCAAGCAAATAGGTATAATGTTTACATATTCAGATGTTATGGTTTTTTCTACCCAAAAACTTTGGAAGGCTGGTTTGGATAATTGACGTTTTGGATAATCGGGACTCTGCTGTAAAGTTAGAAGCATTATATGGGGGTCAGTGGATCTGAACCTATTATCAGTATACATGAGTTCATCTGTCAGCACAACATTCTTTAGGTCTGTGTTTAGATAGCATAATATTTGTTGCAGTGAAGCACAGTGAGATTACAAAGGGAGGAGAAAGGAGGAGAAGTGGGATTGTCAGTGATAGTTACTTAAACTACTTAAGGCCCAATTTTGTTATTCACCCCCTCCCCTACACACACGCACGCACGCACACACACATGCACCTTGCCTGATTGTCTGCAATCTCCATTTGTTTACAAGATAAAGATAAGCATCTACTCTTTGGGAATTCCAATTTACTCATCTGTCATGTAGTGAGGGCTAGGTGCTAGGGACTTGATCTGTGGGGTAGCCTAATGTCGTCCTGGTGGCCCTACCTCTTCTTAGGATAGCTGATCCATCAATGGCCACTGAGTTCCATTCTCACCTGCAAACTCCTTACAGGTTCATAAGCCAGTGTTCAAACTCTGGTCTTCTGCTCCAAGGAAAGGGCTTTATCCCTGTGTACTATGGAACTAGCTACAGTGGGTGGTTTCAAACTGTGGGACATGTGAGAATAAAGAAAGTTGTCAGTCATGCAGACATGAGCTGTCAGCACAGGTAATTTAAATCTCGTTACTCTTAAGACCTATAGATAAAAAGACTTGGAGCAGGGATTTCTGATGTTCTTCATGCTTCACTGTTGCAGTCATCACATCTGGGTTATCTGCCTGCAGGTAGCCCTCAGTCGGCCTGAATACCAGAGTCTTGGGATTTCTGCGTTAGATGCAGTCACTTCTTCCATGACGTTAGGTCGTCAGGGGTATAAAACCATGCAGCCGATGCCATTACATCAGTCTTTCTTGCCGTGCAAGCCCAGGGGGGCAGACCACCAAGACCTCAGTCTCAGGTTATTCACAGATGTAAGCAATGGAGTGCTCCCACGTCCAAAACAGGGAGTAGTAAGCCACCATCCTATGGTAAAATTGCACAATGAGTTATCCTTAACTCTTCCAAGCCTTGCCCAAGTAATTGCACCTTTAGGAGGGAAACTTGCCCTGCATGCCAAAAACTGGGAATACGTTACCCAAGACAGATGGATCTTAAACATTGTTTCCCAGGGATACAGATTCCACTTACACTCACTCCCAACCCTAAGCGGATGGCCAGACCTCCCCCAAACCAGTGTCAACATTCTCAGGACTTAGAAACAATGATTCCTATCATTCCTTGCCTAAGGACAGAGTTCCTTTGGTGGGCAGAGGCCTGCAACCACAACAAGGGACTCCCTTTCACTCTACCCCCTGCCACCCAAACCCTAACAACAGATGCATCAGACTATGCATGGGGGGCTCACATGGCAGGGCAGTGCATTCAGGGCAAATGGAACCCAAAGCTAAGGCACCTGCATATCAATCAAAAAGAAATGTTAGCTGTACAGAATGCTCTGACAGCCTTCACAGGCCTTATTCTTCCAGGACAAATATTGGTAAAGTCAGACAACAATACAGTCATGTGGTACATAAACAAGCAGGGGGGAACCCATTCCTACCCACTCTGCAGATTAGTCATGGCTCTGTGGAACACAGGCTTGAGCAGCCAAGTGCACCTGCAAGTTCAATTCCTGCCAGGTAAAATAAATTCACTGGCAGACGACTTAAGCAGAAATCTCATGGACCCACATGAGTGGAACTGGAGCCCAAAATATTCAAGATTTTGAGGAACAGGTGGGGGGGCACCAGAGGTGGAACTTTTTGCTTCACCTCAGAACTATCAGTTGAGCAAATACTGCACCAGAATTCCCCACAGCCAAGCTTGGAAAGTGGATGCCCTGTCCTTCACCTGGGAAAACCGATCAGTCTATACCTTTCCCCCTCTGCCCCTCCTCTCGAAGGTTCTACTTAAGATAAAACAGGACAAGCCAAGGACAATCCTGATTGCTCCAGACCGGCCTCGCCAGCACTGCTGCCCTCTCTTGCACATTCTGACAGTGCTACCACCATGGCACCTGCCTTAGACTCCTTCCCTGCTGTCCCAGCAGGCGGACCAGATTCAGCACCCTCCGCTACAGACCCTGAACCTAGCAGCCTGGCTCATCCACTGAATTCTTCACCAGCAACTCTCAGTAAGCAGGTACTGGAAGTTATCCTCGAGGTAAGGAGGCCTAGTACTAGAAAATTCTCTTCGGAAAAGTGGAAAAGATACTGCTCCCGGACCCAGTCTCAGGGAATGGACACAACTGTGCCCAACTTACCCCACATACTAGATTACTTAACAGAAATGCTCCACAAAGGCCTATCCTTCTCTTCAATTAAGATTCATGCGTCTGCCATATCAACTCATTATAATACTGCGCCACCCCTTGTAGGTTCATAGGTAGGTACTAGGCTATCGGACCAAGGGCCTACGTAAGCCTAGCCAACAGGGTTCCCTGGCTTACGCCACCCAAGAAAGTTATTTTCCTGTGCCACTGTCGAGCAGAGACAAAGAAGTGATCCCCGGGGTGTATTTCCTATTTCCCATCCACTCATCAAGATTTTTCTTGGAGTGCTAATGAAGAACTTTGCTTGACATAGATGGGTAGCCTGTTCCAGAGTATGGGAAGTCTCTGGGAGACTTTCTGTTATCCCCGGGTCAAACAGCTCCTGAGAGGAGCCAAAAATTTAAGACCCTTCAGGAGAGCTCCCACTCCTGCTTGGGACCTTAACTTTGTATTGGAAAAACTAACACTTTCGCCCTTTGAACCTGCTGCCACAGTTGAGTTAAAATTCCTCTCATGGAAGACAGCTTTACTTCTAGCCATCACTTCAGCAAGAAGAGTGCCTGAATTGTAGGCCCTTATGGCTGTGGGAACCATTCATTATCTTCCATGTGGACAAGGTTTCCCTCAGGATTAACCCATCATTTATGCCCAAGGGTGGTATTTAGTGTGGCTTTAAACCAATCCATTCATTTGCTAACTTTTTTCCCTAATCCTCAGAATAAAGGGGAAAGGATCCAGCACTCCCTGGACATGCACAGGCAGCTCAGGTTCTATCTAGGGTTCTATCAGGTTCTATCAAGAGGATGGGGAGTATCCATATTCATCAAAGATACCCATACCTCCAGGCTAGTGGCACTGCACGAAGCATCTGAGACCATCCATGTGCAACTAACAGTGGGCAAAACTGCCTTCCAGTTTGTAGCCTGCTACAGACCACCCTCCCAAACTCAGGAACCCCACTCGGCTTTCCTGAAGACACTGGAGAATATGAAGGTTTCTCCAAATACCATTATATTGGGTGACTTTAACTACCCAAACATAGACTGGGAGCACTACTCAAGCCCCAACACCCTAGCCCAACGGTTCCTAGAATTTATAAACTCAAATGCTATGGAACAACTGGTTACCACTCCCACAAGAGGGGAAAACATATTGGACCTGATCATCACCAACATGGGGACTCTGTTCCATACCAGAGGTACACCCTTAATTGGTAAGATCTGACCATAAATTAATCACTATAGACATCCATATCCCGTCCCCACCCCCAGCAAAGGAAACCATGGTCAAAAACTTCTCAAAAGCAAACTTCCCACTTCTCAAAATCGAGGTGGAATCCCAAACCTCAGAATCCTTTACAAATGCATTCTATGGATACCTACAGGAATGCATGGATCGTGCTATCCCAAATAAAACCAAGACACACTCCTCCAAAGGCAGGAGACCTGTCTGGTGGACCCCAGCCATAAATAAGCTGTACAACAGAAGGAGGAAGCTACTACATGATAGAGCAAAATCCCTGAAAGGGAAGGCAACTCTGATCAGTACTAGCAAGAAACTACAATCCCTCATAAAATCATCTAAGGCTAGCTTCGAAAGACAAATTGCACAAGATGCTAAAGATAATCACAAGGCTTTCTTTAGTTATGTCAGAAACCTAGGTGGAAACCCACAGATATGCTCTGAGTTAGTGCAAAATGACAAAAAATACACTGAACCCACAGTCATTGCCAACATCTTGGCAGACAGGTTCAGTGCAAACTCCCCCCCCCCCCCCCAAAATGAGCAAATGACTATCCCAGCAGAGTGTAGCCTCCCTGACATCACAGATGCACAGGTGAGAGCTGCCCTCACCAAAGCAAAAAACACAGCATCAATGGGACCGGACGGTGCCCCGGGCTGCGTTTTACATGAGCTCCAAGAAGAACTAAACCCTCACTTAAAAATCACTGTTCAGTCTCTGCCTTACAACAGGATATGTACACAAAGAATGGCGTACAGCAACAGTGGTCCCACTCCATAAAGTGGTGCCACAACGGACCCCGGAAACTATCGCCCTATAAGCCTAACTAGCCTGATCTGCAAAGCTATAGAGCGTATCATCATGGAACTCATAAACAAAGACATTGGGAACCTCCAAACACTGGATCCTACGCAATTCGGCTTTGTTAAGGGCAGATCTTGCCTCTTGAACCTGGTCAATTTCTTTGAAACAGTCACCAAGGCCATAGACGAAGGGAAGGTAGTCCACACAGCCTACCTTGACCTTGCAAAAGCCTTCGACACAATACCCCACTCTGGCATCATAAATAAGCTCACCAGCTTAAATATCAACCCCTATGTCACAAGATGGGTTGCAAACTGGCTTAGGGATAGAACCCACATGGTCAGAATTGCAGGTGGCATGTCAGACTCTAAGCCAGTTACAAGAGGCGTCCCACAAGGCTCAGTCCTGGGACCTCTCTTGTTGGGTATATATTTCTCTGAGGTACGGTAAACTAACCTTAAATGGGATATCTTCTGTGACCTACTATACAGAGGCACAGTCAATTAATCTAAGAAGGGTGGCGAAAGCCAAACACACTCTGGCTAGGCTTGTAAATGCCCTAGGGCAGATAGCCTAGTATCGACCTATGAACCTAATCTAGACAGAACTAAGCCTTTCAGAAAATCTGACCAGCTGAGTCAGCTTTGCAGCAGGTGCAGAGGGCAAGGCCATTTCAAAGCAAACAGTTTCTAAATGGATAGCACACTGCATCCATTTCTGCTGCAAACAACATGGGAAACCTACCCCACAGGGGATCAGAACACATTCCACTAGGGCTACATCAACCTCTACACCATTTCTCAGGGGAGTCCGTACCAGGGACATCCTGGAAGCTGTAACCTGGAGCTCTGTACACACTTTCACCAAGCATTACCACTTGCCTATCTTTTTTTAAATCCAGAGCTGGATTTGCCACAGCAGTCTTACAGGGCCTGATTGCCAGCCCTTCTTCTTAACTACCTCTACTTTTCCTTAGCTTTGGGAATCAACCCAAATGTGATGACTGCAACAGTGAAACACGAAGAACATAGTACAGTTGTGTACACTTACCATAAATGTAGATGTTCGAGTGTATTCACTGTTGCAGTCTTGGTTACGTTCCCTCCAGCCCCCTGATTTCTCTTGACTTTTACCTTTCCTCCTTGTTTTGCATATATTATATTGTGTGTATTTGCTTTTTGCTGGGGGTGTTCCATAACATATAATTGCTTCCTATTGTGGGGGCACCTAACATCTGGGGCAAGAAAAAACTGATGTAATGGCGTCGGCTGCATGTTTTATACCCCTGACAACCTGACTTCATGGAAGAAGTGACAGCATCCGGCAAAGAAATCCCAGGACTCTGGTATTCAGGCCGACTGAGGGCTATCTGCAGGCAGATAACCCAAATGTGATGACTGCAACAGTGAATACACTCGAACATCTACATTTATAGTAAGTGTACACAACTGTACTTGACTCATCTTGCTAGGAGATGGTAGCCATTGTGGTGACATGGTTATAGTGATTTTTAAGCCCAGTGGGTTAGTAGAACTGATATAGCAGGGATTGTGATTGTATCTACGGAGATGTCAGCCACAATAATGTAATACCTGACAAGTGTGCCCTGTTATTGCAACGGATTTACATTTTTAGCCTGGGGAATGAGCATGGTTATTTCCACTGATTTGTCAGTCACAATGCAATCAAACCTGCAGTTTGAGTCCCTGTTTGTTTAGAGGATTAAGGAGTGGGTAGTCTGGAGAGTGGGTGCATTGGTGTGTACAAGTGGAGGCTTATGATGGGCTCAAGGTGCGGGAAGAAAATAAGTTTCAGCACTTGTCTGGTTACCTGTCCGCAAAAATTTGCCTGCAGGAAGATTGAGTAAAGGTCAGGGTTGGAGAAGGAAAGAGAAAACTGTGATCTGATTATACTGTCTCTCTTCTTGGGGTTTGACTCAATTTGGGTGTCAGAGGTTAAAACATTTTGAGATGTGAATTTCTTAGGGGGTTGTAGGTTTGTGTTTTGAAGAAGCAGTTCTGAGTTGGAAGGTTTTGGAAGAGCAATAGAAACAGAAGTGCTAGGAAAAGCCTTTGTTACCTAAGGGACAGATGACCTTCAGCTTTTCCAAATCAAGGCACGTGTAATGGTCCCTGTGGGTGGAAGGCTTTAGATGCACAAATCTCACGGGGTTTGGAAAAGAGAGCCTCCCCTCAAGAACTTGAATCATTTCATACATTTATCATGTTGTGGGATCTTGGTCCCATGCTTGCATGTAATAAAGTTTTTGCTTTGTTTTTCTCCATGCCACAACAGCCATCACTAAGCAACCTGCTGACACAGAATGCACTAGAAAAAGTATTAACCCCGTTGTTAGTAAAATATGTAGAACACTACACAGTGACCAACTCAAACAAGGAAAAAAAACTGAGGGAGCACTACAGCAACAAAATAGCAACTGTGAGTTAGCTATGGAAAACAACTTAAACATGCAATACTGAACAGCAGAGCCTTTTGTCTTTCACATTTTTCCCAAGGTAATAAGCTAGGCCCGAACTGAGTGCAAGCGTGGGTTGTAACTAAAGGCAGAAACAATTCCTGAAGTAAGAAAAAACAAAATGAACATTCTGTTCTTTAAGCTGATGCAAATGTGATTGAAAGGGAGGTCCTTTAAGAACATAACAGTCACAATTTATCCAAATGGAGGAAGTAAACTGCGAGAAAATTGCAGTAGCATGGACCATTCTCTAAGCCGAGGCAACTTCAGTGTGCATTAAAAGAAACTTGAAAGGATCCTGTGGAGCACAGCATTGTGTGTGAAAGGGAAGGGGCCAGGTAACTTTTGAAACTTTGTCTAGACTTGGTCCTGCTCTTCTTAATCCTGCTGTTAGAACAAGATGCCTGCCTTCTATAACCTCTTGGCAGTAGGTGTTATAACTGCTGTGTAGATAAAACTACTGACTTTATCTTCTCATTTCCATTCATGCACAGTGCAGCCAGCTCTCCCCAGTTCTTCATTGCTGTGCTGAAGTGTTGATCAAATGGAAAATGGCCCCAGGCTCATCTTATTTTCATGCGATTTTTGCACTTCTGTTTGTTTTTTTGTCGCTGTTTCACTTCTCCCATCACCTTTCTGTGGGAAGTAAGCTCTTTATTTCCCTTCATGCTGGGTCTTGGATTGCCATTTTTAAGCTTATGAAATTCTCTTTGTTGTTTTCTTAGTTTGTCTATACCTACTGACTGTACTGAGGTACATTATGATCTGGGTTCATCTCATCCAAGTCATATTTCTAGATCATGCTCACTCAAAGGCTCAGATCTGCTGAATCTCGGCTGTTTGTTATTAACTGAGCACTAAAACCAGCCATCCTACATTAAGAAGGCCCTCCTGCACCCTTGTGGCAGAGGTGTGTAGCCCAGGATTCCTCTGAGTTGGGAATTGTTGGAATAAGGCTCAGTTTTGGGCTGTGCCATTGGCTAGTTTGTGTTGTATGTAAGCACTGGGTTTGTGCAGTTTTGTGCTCAGTTTGGTGGCGCTACTCCGAGTTTGGTGACTTAGCCAGAGACCTGGAGTGAATCTGAACTAAATCCAAGGCATCAGACAAAAATAAGTATATTTTAAGCTTGCATTGCACTTTTTGAAGGCTCAGTTGTGGGCTCTCCCATTGGCTAGTTTGTGTTAAAACTCTCTAACTTTGCTTGTATGTAAGCATCAAGTTTGTATGTATCTTTGCATCTCGCTGCCGTGTACAGACATATGCTCAGAAACAACAGTTTTCTCTTGATATCTACTAGAGAGCCCTCCTTAGCTCCACTGCCTCTCTGTGTGCAGCACAGTGTGCAGTGCTACCCAGCTAGCAACTCAGCTGCACATTCTGAGGTGTTGACGCAGTCTTCTACCTGTAGCCTCCTACAGAATAGCTGCCCTTGTTAATCTAACAGCAAATCCTGGTCAACGTAGCTCATCTCCACTAGTCACTACAGTGTAAACTGCCATAATGGACGGACAGTTTCCCACCATTTTTCTAGCCAACCTGATTGACATGTAGCAATTGCCTTATGTATACTGACACCCACTTGCTCCTAAAGCAAACAAATACAGTATGTGAAAGTTGTAACTATACCATGAAGTTAGAATCGGTCCTCTTGCATAACAACAAAGGCCTACAACAGGTTGTCAGCGCACACACCTTCCCTCACACACGAGAAGGCCAAGACACACAAACCCACATATACAGAGGTACTCACTAAGAGCCTACCAAAAGACCAGAGACTTCCCAGGCACAAACAGCATTCACATACTGATACACGAACGGAGTCCACCACCACACATAACAGCAAACATATCAGTGTCTAAACAATTAAGCCCCTAAGGCAAAACACCTCAAAACCAAATGTGGTTCTAGGCGACTCAATAGTGAGACACACAGATGATCCCCCTCACCAGGCTGAACAAGGAGAAGGTTACGGTCAGCTGCCTGTCAGGTGCCAGGATCTGTCAAAGCAAGTGCGCACTCAAGTCACACAGCAACAATTACCATTATGATTCTGTCATAGTACATGTTGGTGTGAATGACTTGAGATGTACCTCTGTGGACTGTATGAAGAGAGACATGACTGAACTCTCAGAATGTGTCCACCAGGCAGTTATGTCCCTAGCCCTAAGCAGCATTCTGCCTCCACCGAGGATGATGCCACAATACAGACAAAAAATGATCGATTTCAATAATTGGTTTAGCTTCTGGTGTCACTTCGGGGAGATCCAGTATCTGTCTGCTTGGGAAGACATGGTCGACAGTCTACGCTGCTTTGCCAAAGATGGCCTTCACCTGTCTCCTCAAGGCATTCAGATACTGGCAAAGACTCATGCCTCTCCCATAGTGCCTTTTTTAGGGAATGTCCAAATAACAAAACTTGCGATATAAAGAAATCCATTAAATACAAACTTATGGTCATGCTGCTTAATGCTAGAAGCTAACAGAATCCAATTATGTCCTCGCATTTCAAACAAATGTTCATATCTCTGGAACTATAGGGGTTATGAAAGAAGTATAAATGACAAAGCACAAACTATTTTTACAGAGTTAATATTCTTTAGGTTCTAGGTTTTAAACCAAATTTTATAAGTCACAGTAAACACAGTAACTATTACATTTGTAATATTTTGTAAACAACTTACAATATCTCAGCAACCACCCAAGTTACATAAATACATACAGTCAGCAGCATTTTATGCATCTAGTTGAGAACTTTCATACAAGGCTGAGGAGTTCTGTCAGTGTTACTTGATTGTTGAAATATTTAGAAAAATTGAAAAATGTGAAAATTACATCTTTGTAAATTAATATCCTAAAACTACAAATCTGATGATGTCAGTCTTCACGTAATCCTTGACTGTGGGCTCAGTTCCAAGCCTTGGAACAGACTTGGCCATTTTTTCAGCTTGCGCCTCCCAAAACTTTTTAGCTAGGCTGGCCCAATAATGCTCCTCCCTAAATTACCTCAGACCTCGTTTGCCACCTATCTCTTGAGCTTTGGCGGTAGTATATTATAAGTTTTTTTCTGTATTTCCCCTGTATTTTATATATATATATATATATATATATATATATATATATATATATATAAAACCCGCGGTGGTGGTGCTGCGGTAGCATTGTCGCCTCACAGTAAGACGCTGTCCGGTTTGATTTTCAGCTAGAGTGTCTTCTGCATGGAGACATGCATGAATGGGCGTACCTTCGTTGAAGGTTGTGCATCAGGGCTGGTAACTCGGCACGTAAAAATCAACTACCAGTCATTAGTGGACCGGAGTTCCACTGTGGCGACCCCTAACCAGGAAAAGCAGAAAGACACAACATGTATATATATATATATATATATATATATATATATATATATATATATATATATATATATATATATAGTTTATATTTGATATATATAGGTTCTGTTTACTTCTACCCGCTCCTCTCTTTTTATGTTACTGCTCGTGCGAGTGTTTCTCCCCCTTCTTTCTTCTCTTTCTATTCTACTTTCTTTACCTCATGGTAATCTTCCTTACCAATGATGATAATTTTCCCCCCTTTTCCTGTCCTTTCAAAAAACAAAAAAAAAGAGAGACAGTCTCTTTTCCTCTCTCTCTCTGTGTGTGTGTGTGTGTGTGTGTGTGTGTGTGTGTGTGTGTGTGTGTATGTATGTATTAAGGTGTTAGGCCTTTCTTTTGTATTATGACCGATAAGTCATCTAAGGGCACCTCTGGCTTTAAGAGGTTCCAAAAATGTGAAAGGAAGATGCCCAACTCAGATGTACATGTTTTCTGTGTCTATTGTTTAGGCGCTGTCCACCTCCAGGAAGATTGCTCTATTTGTCATGGTTTCTCTGCCAGCACCTTGACTGAGCAGAGAAACAAACTGATCTTGAAGGGGCTATTAAAGGGTGATTTGAAGTGACAAATTTGGTCCAAAAACTGAACCCAGCTCTTCCTTCTCTTCATCTTCGTCATCCAAGACACAAAAGCGACCACATTCTGTTCAGAGAAGTTCCTCGGAACCGCCTTCCAAACTGACAAAACCACCTACAGTGTCAACAGCTTCCACGACACCAGTAGGTAAAGATGATTCGATGTCAAGTCAAATTTCGAAGCAGACATCTGGAGCTTCGGTACCAGTGTTTTGTGGGTACCGAACCAGACTAGCCTTATTTCTTTACCAAGGACCTACTATTCGTCATCAGTGGACCCTTTCCCTGACCGGCCACTCAGTCCTTTCGTGGAACTGAGACCACCTAGGTCTCCTTCAGCTTCTTCTATTCAGTCAACTTAGAGTCTGAGTCGGACATCATGAGACTGATCGAACAGCTCCTGATGGCGAGGGGGATTGCCTCCATCATCTGTTCCCAGCCAACTTGGCTCCAGGACTGGTCCTTCATCGACACCATCTCAGATTCCTCCTCTAACTCTAGCTGAGCCTTTGGAGCCCCTGGCACCGACCTGCATGGCTCCGATTGCCTCAATGCCAGTTACAATTTCTTCTCCGGAACCAAGGACCGCCTTGAGCTCTTTCTGTTTGTTGGAACAAGAGACCTCCCAAGGTCGAAGCTTCTTTACTGGTTCCAAGGGGCAGGGTTCGACTTTGATCCTTTTAGAGCCTTCCACTCCCCTCGGTGCCTTAGCATTTGTAAGCTTGACCCTGGCTTCTGCTTCAGAGGTGGCTTCCTCGGTGCAGGATGGGACCACAGTTCCAACGGAGTCTTTTGTTCCAGACTCCCATCCCTCTATGGGGGCCGGGGCTGAATTTTGAATCCTGGAGAAGGCTTTGACCATTATGGACTCGCAGTCCTTGCCATCCCTGTCAGTTCAAGTATGTTCTCTGTCCCCTCCACCAGAGCTTCCTCCAGGCTTATCCCTGGGACAGAGGGCACAAAAGCCTCTGGAGCGACCCACCATGGTGATTTCCTCTTCGGATACTTCTCCGGAGCATCCCCACCCCCCGTGGAAAACTTTGAAGAAAAAGTGTAAGAGGAAGCACTTGGACTCCCCTGAAGAGTCTTTCACAGAGGATACCGATTTCACTGAAGGAGAAGGTTCCCCTAAGTCACCCCCTGTTGGTTTCCTTGGGGGACATTCTAGAAATCCTGAAGCAGATGGGTGGCTGGGCTTCCTTCCAGCCCTCCTCAGAAGGATCAGTATACTTGGAGGCTTTTCGTGACCAGTCCTCTACTACTTGGATCTCCCCACTCGCTGACTAGCTTAATAAACTGATTGCTCAGTGGGCCTGGAAAATTCCTGACTCCATCGAGCCAATTCCCAAGAGACCTGACCAGATTTTGTTTGCCGCTAAAGACGAGCAACATTGGGCTAAGGGTATACATGTAGATGCCATGGTGATAGCGGCAGCCAGTAAAAAGGAGCTTACAGAAGAAAGTTCTTCTATCCATTCCTCCTAAACAAGGAGTCTAGGACTATGGATAGATTTGGGAAGCATGTGTACTCTTTGACCTTCACTCTCAGGTACTTGAACTACATGGTGCACTTCACTAGGTTGCAGAGAGATCTGATTTAAAGAGCTTTCAGATGATCTCTCAAGAGCAGTTGCTGAAGGGGTCTGAGATAAAGCTACCTCTCACCTCGCCACCCTTGAATCGATTTCCAATTTGTTCGTGAGGCTGATTTCTGATGCAGCTAAAGGGACAATAAGAGCAGTGGGTTCAGGCATAGTCATCATGAGACACACCTGGATGCACTTGTGTGACTTTGCGAAGCTATTTAAATCTTCATTCGTCAATGCTGTCTTTGGGCCCAAGGTGAAAGACGCACTGGCCAGATGTGAGAAAGATGGGAAGACTTTCTGCCATGGGTGTATGCTTCTCCACTCTTCAATGGTCCTTCTCTAGGAACCAGAGAAGTGGGAGGCTATGGTTCAAAAAGTCCTAAGGGCTTTTCCAGGACTGATGTGACAAGGACTTCTCCCAGGGCAGAGGGGGAAGTAACAATGTAAGACACCATTCAAGAGGCAGAAGTGGCTTGCAGAACCAGGGATCCAGAGATTCTTTCTCTGGTAACTCCTAAAAGCACTCCTGAACGGAGGCCTGATTTGCCTTCCTCTGGAGCCAGTTGAGGGACGATTATCCCTGCACTAATCTGCCTGGCTAAAAATGACAATGGAAAATGGGTGCAGGGGATCATTTCCAGAGGATGCATCATTCCCCTTTCATCGAATCCAAAAACACAAAAGAGACTACCAGACATTCCACCCAGTCACAGTTAAAGCAACAGTCATAGAACTCCAAAAACTGCTTGACAAAAGTCATCCAGTCAGTCACACCAGACCAGAGAGGATTCAGAATCTACGCAAGATTCTTTTTAGTGCCCAAAAAGAGAGGGAACTGGAGACCCATTTTGGATCTCAGCCAGTTGAGCAAATCAGTTCAACAAACCAAGTTCCAGATGGTCTCAGTACAGTCAAAACTTGCATTCTTGGAAAAAGACACCTGGATGTGCCGAGTAGGTCTTCAGGATGCATATTGCCACATAAAAATGGATAAAAGCTCCAGAAGATTCCTGCACTTATAGCTGTGAGCCAGTCACCATCCATTCAGAGCACTGCCCTTTGGTCTCACCACAACCCCCCGGGTGTTTACCAAATGCATGGCAGTGGTAGCAGGACATCTCAGACTGCTACAGTTTCGAGTCTTTCCATATCTCAATGACTGGCTTCTTACCGCTGCCACCAGGTATCAACTCTTCAGGTCAAGAGATTTCACCCTTCATCTTTGCACCACATTAGGCATCACAGTAAATTACGAAAAATCCCATCTGGAACCCACACAGCTGGAATTTATTGGAGCCCTACTAAACGCAGTCACGGGAAATAGTACAACTCCCATTAGAATGGTTCCAAAAGATCAGATCACAAGTAAACCACATAATTCAGAACAGAAGTGTTCCAGCAAGACTCATCCTACAGGCTCTAGGGTCGATGGCAGCCTCTTCACATGGCCTGGTATAATATGTAGATTCTTCAGTGGCTTCTGGCCTCCCAGTGATCATTATTAAATCAGACAATGTCTCATCAGATCTTGGTCACCAGTCGTTGCAAACAAGACCTGTCTTGGTGGCTCCATTCCAACGAAATCCTGTTGGGCAGTCCATTTCTCCTTCCTCAGCCCCAAGCAATAGTGACCACGGATGCTTTTCAGATAGTGTGGTGTGAGGACATTATCTGGGAAGGACAGTCCAAGGCACTTGGTCCCAAATGGAGGCCAATTTGCACATCGGTGCTCTAGAGATGAGGGCAGTACTCTTAGTGTTGCAAGCATTTCAAGATGCCCTCCCCATTGGGAACAGTGGCAGTACAAACAGACAGCATGTCTGTAGTCTGGTACATCAGCAAACAAGTGGGAACCAAGTCTTATCCTCTTTATCGTGAAGCCCTCAGAGTTTGGCAGTGAGCGATTTTTTTCCAACCGCTTTCTAACAGCAATGCATGTTCTGGGGAGCTCCACCGTGATAGCGTACAAGTTGAACAGAATTATTCTAATGCCTCATGAGTGGTCTCTCAATCCAGTCGTGGTGGAAACATTTTTCTGCCAATGGGGCCAACCTTGCTGTGACCTGTTTGTGCCCGCTCTGAACAAGTGCAGCAGTTACTTTGCTCTAATCCCCCTTCCAGGGGAGCCATCCAGAGACACACTTCTCCACAATCGACCCTCTGGTCTTCTGTATGCCTTTTCCCCACTCCTCTGATATGTCTGTTTCTAATGAAAGCCAAAAGGTCGAAGAGCACAATAATCCTCATTGCTTCATTATGTCCTTAACAAGTCTGGATGTTCTTCGTGTTTCACTGTTGCAGTCTTTACATTTGGGTTACCTGCTTGCAGTAGCCCTCAGTCAGCCTGATTAACAAAGTCTTGGGTCCTGCGTCAGATGCTGTCCCTTCTTCCATGATGTCAGGTCGTCAGGGGTATAAAACATGCAGCCGATGCCATTATACCAGTCTTTTTGCCGTGCGGTGCCGAAGCAGTTCGCAAGTGCCGGTCGGCCGACTCCTGAAATTTTCGTTTTTGAGGTTCAGAACCAAAGTCTTCAACTAAAACCAAGTACCCTGTTTGGGAAACTTTTCTTGCTCCTTACCGATGTCCGTAAAAGTTAATAATTGCATTACTTGTGGAAAGCAAATACCTCACAAAGATTTTAATTCGTACTTTATTCCTTGCCTGGGCCCTGACTACAATGTACCTTGCTGTCGGTTTTGTGCTTTATTTAATCAGTGCACTGTCCATCGTCGGTATATTTTCGCCTCTAAATATTTCGGTTCCCGGTTTAATTATCCAGAAATGTCATCGGTTAGCCATCTGACTACCGAGATTCCGAAAAAACTTAAAGATAAAGACAGAGACAGGCTGCCTGGGTCCAAAGCTGCCGACGACACTTCTCCTAAGCCAGTCGCCAGTTCGCCGGTACTCAGTGAGGCGCTTTAGCAGCCCCTGATACCCGCTACTTCTGATTTGCAGGCCTCTATTTAGACCCATTTGGAGTCCAGTATGCCGCGAGATGCTTCAACTGTGGAACCTGCAGATGTCTCTACCTTGGATGGGTCTGGAGCCACTGTGCAGGCACCGGCTTCTGAGGGTGTATTCAGGCCTACGGACTTGCATATTAAACCGATGCCTCCTTCTTCATTTAGGCCTAAATCTCAAACCATGCCTAAGAAACTGACGCCTAGGCCACATGATCAGGCCTCTATGCCTAAAAAACAAATAAGGATGGCTGAAGATCTTATAACTTTAAAAAAGGGATGCCAATCTCCCCCTTCTAAGAGACCTAGGACTGAAGTTGTTTATGAATCTTCTGACTAGGATTCTGATTTTTCTGATTCTTCTGGTGATCTGGATTTGCCCTTATCTACTTATGAGGATTCTGATGTAGAGGACTCTATTCCCTCTGCTTCCCCTCCAGAGGATTTTTCTTTTGGTGAAACCTTACATACTCTAAGGGAGCATTTCCACTGGGAAAGCCAGGATTTTTCTGATTCAAAAAAGAGGCTTAGGGATTTCTTACTCCTGCCTCAGCATAGGCCTTTAGCTATACCTCCTGTACTAGACATTGTCGATGATGTCGGAATCTAGTTTGGCCCATGATTCTTTGCCTCCTGCTCCCAGAAAACCTGACAGATATTACAGGGTTCCCGATTCACACAAGTTTCTTTTTAAAAATCCTATTGTGTATCCAGGAACTATTTCACAGAGACCCAAGGGCATTAAGGCTTCTACTGCTAAAAATCCTACCCCTTCTGATAGAGACTCCAGGGCGCTGGATAGATGGGGTAAGAAGGTTTACCCTTCTGCAACCTTGGCCATTAGGGCTTTAAACTGCCAGTTTCATATAAAGTATCAACAACATGTTATTGAGTTGCTTAAACAGAAAATGATGTTGATTCCTGACTGTGCTGAAAATAATGAATTACAGGATTTAATGCATTCTGCTGAACAGGTTGGTAAACATACTTTGCAATGTGGATTTGATTCATTAAAGGCCTCTTGCAGGGCTGCTGTTACTGGGTCTGTGCTCAGAAGGCATGCTTGGCTTAAGGAGCAATCTTTCCCTGATCATGTTAAAGCTTAACTGTTGGATGCCCCCTTAAATCAGAACCGCCTGTTTGGCAACAAAGCTGAGTAAGTTCTTAAAAAGATGGAAGATAAAGCTAAATCTATGTAAACTGTTAAAAATTTCTTGCATGTTCAGCCTCCTAGATTTAGTAGGCATTGACCCTCTAAGAATTGGTCCTTTCCAGGTCTTCTCAAGCCAAACCTAGATACAGCAGAAACCCCAGATTTCAGTCCCAGGGGACACACAACTAAGCAGTGGGGGATTTCCGCACCCAAATCTGGGAGTAGTAAGACTCCTCATTATGGAAAACTGTCTCAATGACTTGCTTTTAAAACTTCCAAGCACTTCCCAACTGAATGCTCCTTTAGGCAGAAACATTGGTCTGCAGGCCAAAAACTGGGAACTTGTTACCCAGGACAAATGGGTTTTAAATATAGTGTCCCAAGGATACAGATTTCACTTTAACAAGTTACCAACATCAAGCGGGTGGCCAGATCTACCCCCAAATCAGTGGGCAGAGGCCCAAAATCAAGTTCTCTCTCTCTTAAAACTCATTACAGCCGAGTGATGCCTCCAGGCGTTTCTGCTTGGGGGCTATTCATTTGGTACCAGAAGAGGAAAAGGGACAAGGTTTTTATTCGAGACTTTTCCTGGTACCCAAAAAAGGTAATACATGGCTCCCTATCCTGGACCTTTCTACTCTAAACACCTTTCGGGTGATTCCAAAATTCAAAATGCTGACTCTTCACCAGCTGCTTCCTATGCTAGGCAAAGATGCATGGTTGGCAACACTAGACATAAAAGAAGCATACCTGCACATCCCTATCGGGGAGTCTTGCAGAAGATACCTACGGTTCAAAGCAGGCTACTTGCACTATCAGTTCTCTGCACTGCCCTTTGGCTTATCTACTATGCCCAGGGTATTCATCAAGTGCCTAGCTCTAGTCATTGCATTTTGCAGGTAAAGAAATATTCAAATATACCCATATCTGGACGATTGTCTTAATTCAGGCAGAAAGCCAGGACATACTTTTGAATCATCTGGCCTTTGTTCAAAGGGTGCTGACTTGTCTGGGGTACACCGTAAACGAAAAGAAATCACACCTGGTACCATGTCAACAAATTATATTCCTAGGAGCAAGCTTGAATGCAACTTCCCAGATGGCTATCCTCACACCAGAGAAACGGATTCATTTGACAACCTACTTCAAACAAGTGGCCACAAAAACCCAGTTATCTGCAAGGCAACTACTGCAAGCCTTGGGGTTCATGGCCTCCTGCATTCTTCCAATTCCATATGCAAGGCTGCATATGAGGAAACTACAGTGGTATCTCAAAAGCCTATGGTGTCAACATTCACAGGATATAGAAGCAATGATTCCTATCTTACCTTGCCTACGCCTAGAGTTCCTTTGGTGGGCAGAGACTTGCCACCAAAACAAGGGACTACCATTCACACTACCCCCTGCTGCCCAGCCGCCCAAACAACAGACTCATCAGACTATGCATGGGGGGCTCACCTGGCAGGGAAGTGCATTCAGGGCAAATGGAACCCAAGTCAAATGCACCTGCACATAAATCAAAAGGAAATGTTAGCTGTACAGAATACTCTGACAGCCTTCAAGGACCACATTCTTCCAGGACAACTAATGGTAGATGGACAACACCACTGTCATGTGGTACATAAGCAGGGGGCTACACATTCTTACCCCCTCTGCAGACTAGCCGTGACATTGTGGAACACAGCCTTGAGCTACCAAGTGACTCTACAAGTTCTATTCCTGCCAGGAAAACATAAATACACTGGCAGACGGACTAAGCAGAAACCTCATGGACCCACACGAGTGGAAACTGGAACTAAGGATTTTCAACATGTTGACAAGCAAGTGGGGGATCCCAGATATAGACCTGTTTGCCTCCCCCCAGAACCATCAATTGGACGAATTTTGCACAAGGATTCCTTACAAAGTAGTCTGGAACGTGGATGTTCTATCCTTCAGCTGGAAAAACCTATCAGTTTATGCCTTTCCTCCTCTGCTCTCCAAGGTACTACTAAAGATCAAACAGGAAACAGGACAAGCCAAGGATGATTTTAATTCCACCAGACTGGCCACGTCAAAACTGGTACCCCCTCTTGCACAGTGTGTCACGCTTGGCTCCATGGCACCTGCCTCAGACTCTCCTTCCCTGTTGTCTCAGCAGGAGAACCAGATTCTGCGCCCTCAGCTGCAAACCCTGAACCTAGCAGCCTGGCTAATTACTTTATCTCTCCTTTACCATCCCTCAGTAAATCAGTGATGGATATCATTTTAGAGGCAAGGAGACCTAGTACTAGAATATCTTATGCTGCAAAATGGAAAATATTTTGTGCCTGGAATCCATCTCAAGGGATGAGCGCAGCAGTGCCCAATTTACCTCGGATTCTAAAATACTTGACTGAGATGCTTCATAAGGGCTTGTCCTTTTCCTCCGTCAAAATTCATGCCTCAGCTATTTCAGCTGATTACAGCACAGAGCCTCCCCTCTTCTCTTACCCACTGCTCAAGCAGTTCCTCAGAGGGGCCAGAAATTTAAGGCCACCCAGGAGAGCTCCAACTCCAGCCTGGGACCTTAACTTTGTCTTGGAGAAACTCACTCTTTTTCCTTTCTAGCCAGCTGCTACTGCAGATTTAAAATTCCTTTCCTGTAAAACAGCTTTCCTTTTAGCAATCACTTCTGCAAGAAGGATTTCTGACTTACAGGCCCTTATGGCAGTGGAACCTTTCATCATCTTTCATATGCGGACAGGGTGTCCCTCCGAACCAATCCCTCCTTCATGCCCAAGGTGGTATCCAGTGTGGCTCTTAATCAGTCCATTCATTTGCCTACCTTCTTTCCTAACCTACACAGCAAAGGGGAATAGATACTGCACTCCTTAGATGTGCACAGACAACTTAGATTTTACTTGGACAGGACTAAACCTCAAAGGAAATCTGAACAACTGCTGGTGACATTTGCTGCAGGGAAAGCAAACCATTTCAAAATGGATAAGCCACTGCATTCATTTCTGCTATAAGCACTATGGAAAACCTATCCCACAGGGCATCCAACCCCATTCAACCAGGGCTGCATCTACCTCCACAGCCTTTCTCAGGGGCATTCTACCAGGGACATCCTAGAAGCTGCTAGTTGGAATTCTGTACATACTTTCACCAAGCATGATCATTTGCCAGTTTTCTCTAAATCCAGAGCTGGCTTTGCCACTGCAGTCTTGTAGGGTCTTATAGCTGGTCCTAATTCTATTTAAATTCCTCCTCCCAACCTTAGCTTTGGGAATCTACCCAAATGTAATGACTGCAGCAGTGAAACTCTAAGAACATAGTACAGTTGTGTACACTTACCATAAATGTAGATGTTCGAGTGTATTCACTGTTGCAGTCCTGGTTACCCTCCCTCCAGCCCCCTTTCTTCTTTTGGCTATACCTCTACTCTCCCTTACTATGCTCAAAAAGCTTTTTGGTGTATTTACTTTTTTGTTGGAGGTATATCCTTTTAATTATAGATTTAATTGCTTCTCATTACGGTGGCACCTGACATTTGGGGAAGAGAAACTGATGTAATGGCATCGGCTGCATGTTTTATACCCCTGATGACCTGACGTCATGGAAGAAGGGACAGCGTCCGACACAGGACCCAAGACTTAAATCAGGCCGACTGAGGGCTACTGCAAGCAGATAACCCAAATGTAATGACTGCAACAGTGAATACACTCGGAACATCTACATTTATGGTAAGTGTACACAACTGTACTTTTCCCTTCCTGTGGCCTCACCTTCTTTGGAAACCATGGATTCTGGACTCAGCACCAGACCTATTATCTCATCCAGAGGGAATAGTTCATCTGAATCTTCAGCATCTCAAGCTCACTGTGTGGCTTCTCCAATTCCCATGATTGCCAGACATTCCTCCCTTGCTTCCCTGGTCCGCCAAATTATTTTGGCCCACTATAAGCCTTTAACAAGGAGACTATACCATAACAAATGAATAAAATTTGCTAAATGGTCACTTGATAGTAATATTGACTCCTATGCGATGCCTATAAAGTTTTAGATTTGCTGACCTTTATCAGTCTGGCTCTTCAGCGTCTACCATTCGGTTAGATCTCGCTGTGATATCTAATTTCCATGTGGTTTTTGATGGTTCTTCACTCATATCCCATAAACTGTGTAAGGCCTTTTTGATTGGGACCTTAATATTAAGGCCTCCTTTTAAAGAACCCATTGCTCCATGGGATTTACCTTTGGTTCTACAGTCTCTTACTTACCCCACTTTTGAACCTTTGCAACTTGCGATTTAAAGTTCTTGACCTGGAAAATTTTTGTTTTCAGTCGCTATCACTTCAGCCAGAAGAATATCAGAAATTCAAGCCTCGTCTTGCAAACAACCCTATTTAATGTTTCTTAAGGACAGGGTCTCACTCAGGGTGCATTCATCCTTTTTCTGAAGGTTGTTTGAGTCAAATATTAACCAAACCTTGCATCTGCCAGTCTTTTTTGCTAGTTTGTCCAATAACGGAGAGTACGGTCTACACTTCTTAGATGTTCAGAGGCAATTACATTTTTACCTTTATAGGACGAAGGATGTCATAAAGTCCGACTGTTTGTTGCCTTTTCCTTACTTTCTTTAGGTAATCCAATGTCTAAGGTTACCTTAGCTAAATGACTTGGGGACTGTGCCACCATTGTTTATCATTCAGAGAGACTTTGCCCACCATGTCCTGTGAAAGCTCATTCAACTACAGCTGTAGCAGCTTCTGCAGTTTTTCACACTGGAGCTTCTTTAGATGACATTTGTGCAGTAGCTGCTTAGGCATCTCCTTATACCTTTAGCACTCATTACAAATGTTACCAGGTCTGTAGGGGGACGTACATCATTTGGTTTGATGATGCTCAGGAATATTCCGTTGTGAGACCTCCCAAGATTCAGGTAGCTAGGGACTCTCTCCCACAGGCAAGGATTATGTGAAGTTTGACAACCTCAAATAAAGAAGTTGTCTTACCATAGCATTCCATCTGTGTTGTTGATCTTCACTAATTCTTGACATATCCCCTCTCCTTCCCCCTGCCTAAGACTCTTAGCGGACCGAATTTTCCCAAAGACTAGCTTCATAATGGGGATACAGATTTGATCTCTTTGTTATTAATCCTTTGTCTGTCACTATTATAGGCAAACTCGTTCTTAGGTAATGTAGGGAAGAGCATTATGGGTAGAGCCTAGCTCAAGAGTTTTGGGAGGTCCAAGCTGAAAAAACATCTGAGTCAGTTCCAAGGCTTGGAACTGAGCCCACAGTTAAGGATTAGTGAAGACTGACAACACAGATGAAATGTTATGGTAAAACATAACTTCTTTTTAATATCTATTTACCTGCACTAGACAGATGTCAAATATTAATTCAGATGAGTTTTGCCATTGTGTAAGCTTTAAGATTAAATCTTTTAAAACCTTGCACATAGTATGGTTTTGGAATTATTGATGCAAATATGAACAAACAGTATTTGATGCGTAAAAATGTCGGTAGGAGTTAACTGCTGATGCACCTGGAGGTGTCACTCCGATGTAATAATTTAAATTCAAATACACCTCGAGATTGGTGAAATATTATGACTGTCATGAGCTACTTCAGGTTCAATTAACTATAGGAAAAATACCCATCCACATCATCGCTAGCTACAGGTCTCCCACCATGAACCAGAAGAAGCACACTGCCTACCTGGATTTGCTAGAGTCACTCAGAATAGAGCCAAACACCTTGGGTCATAGTAGATTTCAGCTATCCTTCCATCAATTGGGCAACTTACACGAGGACAAACACTATTGCTATGAGCTTCTTGGACAAACACTATTGCTATGAGCTTCCTGGACTTTAATTCAAGTGTCCTGTGTTGCTCATCCAGTCAGGATAAAAAAGACGAGCATTCGTGGGTTCTGTTCAAGCAGCTTTATTATGTACAAACACATCAGGATCGAGGCTTAATAACTTTAACTTAGTTTGTTTATAAGTTTATCTGTTACATTCATACATGCTCTCACTGTCTGGCTGCACTTTCAAAATGGCACTGAAGCTAGCACGTGCTTGCTATTTATATGCATGTGCTGCCCTGGCAACGTTTCTTAAAAGTACAACATACATCCCCTCTTTGAGAAATGAGTCAGATATTACTGACGACATTACTTGACATGCAGTTATACAGATCTAAATACATATAAACAGTTATGTCCAGGTTGCTGTGTATTTCACACTAGGTCTGGAAATACGACCAAATCGTGTGACATAAAAATTAGAATTGGGTCTAGCAACTGGGACTGTTTCTGCTGAATGTTCAACTTTGGAACATAATCAGGAATGGAAGTAGAAGTTAAGACACGTTCTGCAACAGGAGCATTGTCTGGATTTCTCATCTAGAGTCTGTATCACTGGAACAATGCTGCAATATCGATTCTGATACAGGACGATGATGTCTACAGTTTCTCCTGTAGTCCATACCCTCCGATTCTACGAAGTAGGATCTCTGCTTGGCGCATATGACTGTTACTTGACCAATCCAGTTGAAACATTTCACCGTTTTATCCTCACTGTCTCTCCTCCTTTCAGTGAACAACAAAATCTGCTTGATTTGTCATAGCTGGACTTCTGGAAAGAGCACTTTCTCTGTAGTTGGGCTCTGATTGTTCTTAACTTTAGGCCTCAACAAACTGTAACTGATGGGCAATGTTGTTTTGATTTGCCTAGTTACAAGTTTCTGATCAGGTGGGCCAAGTATATCATCAAGTGGTATGTTTCTGAAATTGAGTAAATTCAAAAAGACATTGGTATTATCATGCTTTGACTTCTCTAGTAATTGCCTTGCACTTTATACATGTTACTAGTAGTCCAGAATATCCACAGTCAAATGGACTAGCTGAACGTGTAGTACAAAGTCCCATTCTTTTGCAAATTTCTGAAACAACTGACAAATTGAGTTCCATTGTCAGAAATAACTGTGTGTGGACTACCATGGACTGAGAAATGACGTTTAAACTTGGTGTTAACAGCAGTGGACGTTAGATTAGGTAGTAAGTCATTCTCAAACCAGTTCAAATAAGAGTCTACCAAGTAATGCTGATTGTTCCACTCAAATATATCAATAGCTACTGTTGATCAAGGAAGTTCAGGAACTTTACTTAGCTGAAGTGGTTATTTTTGCAAATGCAGTTTAATACTATTGCATACTGAACAAGAAGAAAGTACTTTGTCAGTGTCCTTTGCTAGAGAAGGCCAAAATACTAGTCCTCTCGCCCTTCTTTTGGTAGATTTGGAACCTGGGTGACCACAATGCAAAATATGGGGATGTTCACATTGTAAGGAAGCAGGAACAACAATTTTAGGACCTTTGAAAATAATGCCATTGTCCATCAACATTTTATTTCTGTAAGGAAAATAAGTTTGCACTTCAGGTGGTACACTAGATTGTTTTGATGGACATCCAGCATTAGTAGAGTGGTTGAGCTTTTGCAAAATTATGTCCGTCTTTCTATGATCTCTCAGCTCAAGTCTTGTGGTAGAAGAATTACACACTTCCATAAGGAAGTCAAAATTCTCATCATTAAGCTGTTCCCTTGTATTTATGGGCGATCTGCATAAGGTATCAGCCAGATAAAGAAGTCTGCTTTTGTCTAGACCATTTTGAAGTTGTACTTTTGCAATTTCAGCATAATTCTTTGTAAGCTCACTGTAGTTCAATGTACAGGCTTCTTTAAAATAGTGACTAGAGGTTGCTGATCAGTTTCAATCTGAATAACTTGACCATAGATATAATCATGAAACTTTAAACATGCAGATACTGTTGCCAAAAGTTCTTTCTCAATTTGAGCATATTGCATTTCAGTTTGGGTAAGAGATCTAGATGCATAGGCTACTGGTCTGCCATTTTGAAGAATAACTGCGCCAAGACCAAATTTTGAAGCATCACAGGAAAGAGTATTTATTTACTTATTTTTATTTCTATGGGTTTATTGTCGTCGTAGTATGTTAATGTGGATGGGGTGGCAATTTTCTGCTTAAGGCCTTCAAATGCTGTCTGGTGCTGTTCTAACCAAGACCGTGTAACATTATTGCATGTTAGCTCTCTCAAAGGTGCTGTCAACTCACTGAAGTCTGGTATAAACTTTTGGCTAAATAGTTGACCATACCAAGAAAACATTGTAGAGCTCGAATATTATCTGGTGCTGGCATCTCAAGAATGGCTGCTTGCTTGGATGAGTCTGGTCTCAAGTCAGTGCTAGTAAGTAAATGACCTGCATATGTAATTTGAGGTTGTCTGAATTTGCACTTCAGAGGATTGAGCTTTAATTTAACTTCACGTGCTCTGTCTAGAACTCTTCTAAGGTTTCAGTCATGCTCTGCTTCACCATTGCCTACAACCAATAAATCATCTACTATTATGGTATAAGGATATCAGAAAAAAATTTGCTCCATTGGTTGCTGAAATACTTCACATGCAGAATTTATTCCAAATGGCATATTGAGGAATCTATCTTCCAAATGGGGTACTGAAAGCAGTCAGTAGTGAAGATTTGTGATCAAGCATCACTTGCCAAAATTAACTATTTGCATCCAAGACAGAAAAAACAAAAAAAAAACAGTGGCATTCGGTATTAGGGCTGCTATCTCCTTGACTGTATGCATAAGGTGATGATGTCCCTTTAATGCTTTGTTTAAATCTCTTGGGTCAGTGTTGTTGTTGTCTTTTGGCTTTTCCTGGTTAGGGGTCGCCACAGTGGAACTCCGGTCCGCTAATGATTGGCAGTAGATTTTCACGAACGCCGAGGTGGCAGCTCAACGTTCAACCTTCAGTGAAGGCACGCCCATTTACGCATGTCTTTCGAACGCCCACCCAACCGCGGGGAGGACATGCAGACTCCACACAGAAGGCACTCCCCACACTCCAGCTGAGAATCGAATGGGAGAACCTCTTGCTGTGAGGCAACAGTGCTACTGCTGCACCACCGCGGAAGTCTTGGGTCAATACATATTCTAATTTCATCTGAGCCTTTTTTTGTGGGCTGCTACCATGAGCGACACCCATTCGGTTGGTTCTGTAACTGGAAAAATTACAACTTGCTGCACCATTTTATCCAACTGAGATTTGACCTTATTCTGCATAGCTGTCGAAACTTTTCTTGCCGGTCTGACCACTGGACTGACCTCTGGGCCTATAGAATATACATCTGGAAGTTTGCCCAACTTGTCATCGAAAGCATCAGCATATTCTGAGAAAATACCTTCAGTAAAATTGGAACTAGATGTGCTTAAATGATAAACCTCTTTGGTAAAGAAAAGCAAATTCATTCTCAGACTGTCTCTGAGATCCAATAATGACTGCACAGGTCTTCGGACTACACTGAATAATAAGCTGTAGCAGCTCTTAGCCAAGTAACATGAAAGCACTACTGAGCCTTCAGTTAGAATTTTTCACCTCCATAAGCAGCAAGTTTCGCAGAACTGGCCACATTAAGCTGTTCACCAGCTCTCACCTTAACAAAAGTGTCTGCTGACATAACATTACAACTTGAAGCAGTGTCTGCTTTGAGCTTGGTGGTTTTACCATTGATCCGGACAGTACAAAACACTTCATTCTTTACCATCAAATTTACGGCATCAACCTTTTCACCAGTCCCTGACATGCCATCTACGTAGAAAGTAGAATTGCAGCTGTCTGTGATCAACTTGCTTTTTTAAGCGACCTTTCTTTATAACTGTGTGAGGTTTACTTGATTTGCAAAACTTTTGAAAGTGGTTCCATTTTTTACACTTGTGGCATTGCTGACCAAATCCTAAGCATTTTTCTGTTTTAGACTCATGATTGACACTACAGTTGTGACAGTTAACAATAAAGCTTGATTTGGGTTTTGCTGACTCACCCTTGTACTGCACTGAGCATGTCTGTTTCTTAGAACTTGCTGGAAAACTATGGATTTTACCTGCCACACGTGCAGGGGTTATAACTGCCATGTGCTTAGGCCTGCTTCTGCTAGCCATGTGTTGCATGCTATCTACACTTGCTCTGGAGTCTGCTGAAACCATGCTCTTTCCATTTGCAAGCATACTTGTGTACCTTTCTGTAACCTCATGGGTTTGACAAATCTCAATAGCTTTTCTCAGCATAAAATCACTGTCACAAAGCAAAATCTTTCTCATTGCAGTACTATTAATACCACAAATGAGCCTGTCCTTTATTAACTCATCTTTTAAGTCACCAAACCTACACATTTTAGCTCTGTTTCTCAGGTCAGTAATATAAGCAGCAAAGTTTATCCTTGGTTTTGATCTCTTGTGTAAAACAAATGCCTCTCTAATGTTGCATTTGTCTGAGAGTTACACATTTCCCTGAATTTGCGTTTCAAGCACTCTGGGTCTTCCCTTGATTCAGCCTGTACAACAATATGACTGTTTTCCCCTTCCCTTTCAAATACTGCTGGTGCATACATAAATGAACGCTCCTTTTCAATGGCCTTTGACCGAGCTAGGTTTAGCAAAATGAATGCCCTGGTGCATGCATCTTTGTATTCTCAAAACAGTGTAAGAAACTTCTCTGTGTGGAAGATTTTCAGTCCATATATTTCTAGTTAATCACTGTATAGTAATCAGATCAGACAATAGTAGTAGAAGTAGGGAACGTAAACTCGTCAAGTCAAAAAGTAATAATAGAAAATATATAATTCTACAGCATTACTAAGTATTTAAAGTAATCCAAGCAAGGCAGGCAGTCTGTTTCCAGTCGAAAATCCTTTATCTGTGTACTTAATAAAGGATTTTCGACTGGAAACAGACTGCCTGCCTTGCTTGGATTACTTTTGAATACTTAGTAATGCTGTAGAATTATATATTTTCTATTACTTTTTGACTTGACGAGTTTACGTTCGCTACTAGCTTCTACTACTATTGTCTGATCTGATTAATATACAGTGATTAACTAGAAATATATGGACTGAAAATCTTCCACACAGAGAAGTTTCTTACACTGTTTTGTTTTTAGACCCACTACACTTTGGTGGGTTGTTTTGAGACTTCGAGATACCACAGAGATTACTTGTTTTTCATCTTTGTATTTTCCAATTTCTGCAGTATTATTATCAAATACAAGTAGTGACGGTTTTCAAAATCTGTCAACCATGCAAACGTATTACAGTAAAACCCAATGCAACCCTAGTCTACTTTTAACTGTGTTAGCATACACACTTGTCTATATGCCTGAAATTTGTCCCCATATTTGGAACCATGCCCAGTAGCACAGCAAGTCTCTGAATAACTGAACCTTGCGAAATAAGTCTCTCGGGCACAAGAATACTCTTGAAATTACTGTAGTGCAATAAAGCATGTCTTATCAGTGTAAGAAACATTTCAAAATAACTTCACTGTGTGTGAACTGGACAGAAGGAGCTCAGAGTAAAAACATTTCAAAGTAATTAGATTTTGTGAATAAACAGTACATAGCACACTGAAACTTTCGCAAAAATGGCTGTACTTTACCAAGTAACTCTTTTTACAGTGCAAGAAACAATCTGTAATGGTGACACTCTGCAAATACACACCCAGCACAAGAAACTTTTTGAAATGGCCGTATTTTGACTGCACTTTATGAAATAGTTGCACTTTGCACACAAATAAACTCTTTGGAACAACTGCACCCTAATAAGCATACACTGTAAGCACCTTTACACACTTTGAGATACTTTGAATAACTCTAGTTATGCCCCTAGATAGCTTAACTCAATGCAAAACAGTAGTTTATTCCAAAAAAAACATGCAGTCGCCTTGCTTTACTTATGCTTTAATGTGCTCTTTTTGCCCCTATTATATTTGCTTTGCTTGCTTAATCTTTTTAAATGCCCATTATATTTTCATCTGCTCATTTTTACTTTAAACCTGCTTGTTTTACTTTATACATTCTTGGTTTGCAATTCTGAGGCAATTCCAAACCTTTTGTGCTTTACTAATAATCGTTTTATCAAACATCTTAATTTTAAACATTTCTTTTAATTAGTAAACTTTTCTTGCCTGTCGCTTATTTAATAATGCAGTTTGTGCCCTTGTAATGCACTGTTTTATCTTTTTTATAAAATAAATCTTTCGTGCAAGTTTTCATTACCGTTGGTTCATTTTTGGCTTTTGTTTGTGCTCTGTTCACTTAGTTTACCTTCCCTGTTAACTCTGCATCTCATGGCTCTGAAAAGCAGTCTCTGGAATACCGGTTCTGACACCATGTTTCTCGTCCAGTCAGGATAAAACAGACAAGCATTTGTGGGTTCTGTTCAAGCAGCTTTATTATGTACAAACACATCAGGATTGAGGCTTAATAACTTTAACTTAGATAAACTTATAAACAAACTAGCTATCGTACTCATACATGCTCCTGTCTGGCTGCACTTTCAAAATGGCATTGAAGCTAGCACGTGCTCGCTGTTTGTATGCAAGTGCTGTCCTTGAAATGCTTCTTAAAGGAACAACATACACTCACTATTCTATACCCTGGAACAGCTGGTCGACATCCCTCACAAGGGACTCAAATTTCCTGGACCTAGTGCTCACCAGCATGATGTTCAGTGCACTACCCCCTGTGTGTTGCTTTCCCTGGTAAGGTCAGACCATAAATATGATGCCTGATGCCTAATTTGCTGACTGCTACATTGTGAAGATTTGATCCATAACCCCCCCCCCCTTCACCAATGTTTTGGGACACCAGGGGTCCCCAGTTACTATTATGGTCTTACTTACCCTTTAGCATCTACCTGCTATGATGTCTCCTTTTGTGACACCACCTATTGGTCTTGCCAGTGCTGACGTTCCAACCCTAGCTCTTGTTACGTTACTGCTCTGGATGTAGTATTTTCTGGTGCCATTTTGTCAGATGCTGCCTGTGGCAGCTCTGCTGTGCCTTTTTTGTTGGTAAATTTCTTGGTGTAAAAACATCAGATAACACTTCTGACTTTCCTTCTGCCAACAGTTCTGACACCATCCTTTTCAGCACCAGAAGTGGTGGTGGTGGAGTATGCACCCTCCATAGCTGTGCCTTTTATCCCATAGGGAAATCCTAATTAGGACCACTTTTTCAGATGTTCTTACTAGTTCCATCACATGTTGCTATATTTTGTTCTTGGTCCCCATTATTCGTGAAGTTTTCTTTTTCTATCACAGTTCCTGAGAGGATGCTTGAGTCCTCACAAGTCTGAAACATCTTCGTAAAGGCACAGGAAATCATT